>NC_092277.1:2898318-2928180 GCF_036320965.1 Panulirus ornatus | reverse complement strand
ATATATATATATATATATATATATATATATATATATATATATATATATATATATATATATATATATATATATATATATATATATATATTTTCTCCATTCAAACTTACCTCCCAATTGACTTGACCCTCAACCCTACTGTATCTAATAACCTTGCTCTTATTCACATTTCCTCTTAACTTTCTTCTCTCACACACTTTACCAAACTCAGTCACCAGCTTCTGCAGTTTCTCACTGGAGGAAGTAAAGTGTTTTAGATATCTGGAAGTGGATCATAGGATGGGGGAGGGGGCGAAAATTCTGGGAGCCTTGAAGAATGTGCGGAAGTCGAGAACATTATCTCGGAAAGCAAAAATGGGTATGTTTGAAGGAATAGTGATTCCAACAATGTTGTATGGTTGCGAGGCGTGGGCTATGGATAGAGTTGTGCGCAGGAGGATGGATGTGCTGGAAATGAGATGTTTGAGGACAATGTGTGGTGTGAGGTGGTTTGATCGAGTAAGTAACGTAAGGGTAAGAGAGATGTGTGGAAATAAAAAGAGCGTGGTTGAGAGAGCAGAAGAGGGTGTTTTGAAATGGTTTGGGCACATGGAGAGAATGAGTGAGGAAAGATTGACCAAGAGGATATATGTGTCGGAGGTGGAGGGAACGAGAAGTGGGAGACCAAATTGGAGGTGGAAAGATGGAGTGAAAAAGATTTTGTGTGATCGGGGCCTGAACATGCAGGAGGGTGAAAGGAGGGCAAGGAATAGAGTGAATTGGATCGATGTGGTATACCGGGGTTGAAGTGCTGTCAGTGGATTGAATCAGGGCATGTGAAGCGTCTGGGGGTAAACCATGGAAAGCTGTGTAGGTATGTATATTTGCGTGTGTGGACGTATGTATATACATGTGTATGGGGGTGGGTTGGGCCATATATATATATATATATATATATATATATATATATATATATATATATATATATATATATATATATATATATATATATATATATATATATATATATATATATTATATTTTGAAATTGGCATTTCCTAAGGAATTCAAATCGTAAGTTCAGTTGGTGAGCCTTGATTAGCGATTTATAGAAAGCAGTAACGAAAGGAGAAAGTCCAGGACAACTTGTAGAGAAGTAATAGAAGAGCCGTGTGCAATCCATGTTGGATGCCTTGATGAACAAGTAATACCAAGATCTGTCCTACCTCAACGTTTGTTGCAGCTGTCTGGTCGACCATTTGACCAATTTCAAAATATCATTTTAAAGAAAAACATTGAATTAAAGAAACTTGAAATGGAGGAGGCTTTTCGCATTTCAAGAGAGAAGAAACGTGCCTTTCAAATGACAATACCGACACACTGGAAGAACCGGATGTTGGACTATTGTTATGACGAATTAAGGAAAGAACGCACTAGGCTACAAGTGTTACTAATACTTACCATTAGGTATGTAGATGATGTTCTTTGTGTTTGGCCAACAAATGAAAATTTACAAATATTTCTCCCCTTACTTAACAATTTAGTACCTTCCATCAAATTTACTGTAGAAAATGAGAATAATGGTATGTTACCATTGTTAGATTGCATGATCCATAGACAAGGAAACAAGTTTAAGTTTAGCATGTACAGAAAACCCACCAATGTATGCTCATATATCCATAATTACTCATCTCAACATGACAGAGTTAAATTATCATCATTTCAATCTATGTTCCTTAGGGCATTACGTATTTGCAGTCCAGAGTTTATTGAAGATGAGTTTGAGAAGATATATTATATTGGATCTAAGTTAAAGTACCCTAGACCTTTCAATGATAAATCCCTTAAGTTAGCAAAGAAATCATTTTATAGAGTTGAACCCAAACCTCCCATTGACACCATGAATATGTATATATATATTTTTTTTTTTTTTTGCTTTGTCGCTGTCTCCCGCGTTTGCGAGGTAGCGCAAGGAAACAGACGAAAGAAATGGCCCAACCCACCCCCATACACATGTATATACATACGTCCACACACGCAAATACACATACCTACACAGCTTTCCATGGTTTACCCCAGACGCTTCACATGCCTTGATTCAATCCACTGACAGCACGTCAACCCCGGTATACCACATCGCTCCAGTTCACTCTATTCCTTGCCCTCCTTTCACCCTCCTGCATGCTCAGACCCCGATCACACAAAATCTTTTTCACTCCATCTTTCCACCTCCAATTTGGTCTCCCTCTTCTCCTCGTTCCCTCCACCTCCGACACATATATTCTCTTGGTCAATCTTTCCTCACTCATTCTCTCCATGTGCCCGAACCATTTCAAAACACCCTCTTCTGCTCTCTCAACCACGCTCTTTTTATTCCACACATCTCTCTTACCCTTACGTTACTTACTCGATCAAACCACCTCACACCACACATTGTAGTGTATATATATATATATATATATATATATATATATATATATATATATATATATATATATATATATATTTTTTTTTTTTTTTTTTTTTTTTTTTATACTTTGTCGCTGTCTCCCGCGTTTGCGAGGTAGCGCAAGGAAACAGACGAAAGAAATGGCCCCTCCCCATACACATGTACATACACACGTCCACACACGCAAATATACATACCTACACAGCTTTCCATGGTTTACCCCAGACGCTTCACATGCCTTGATTCACTCCACTGACAGCACGTCAACCCCTGTATACCACATCGCTCCAATTCACTCTATTCCTTGCCCTCCTTTCACCCTCCTGCATGTTCAGGCCCCGATCACACAAAATCTTTTTCACTCCATCTTTCCACCTCCAATTTGGTCTCCCTCCTCTCCTCGTTCCCTCCACCTCCGACACATATATCCTCCTGGTCAATCTTTCCTCACTCATTCTCTCCATGTGCCCAAACCATTTCAAAACACCCTCTTCTGCTCTCTCAACCACGCTCTTTTTATTTCCACACATCTCTCTTACCCTTACGTTACTTACTCGATCAAACCACCTCACACCACACATTGTCCTCAAACATCTCATTTCCAGCACATCCATCCTCCTGCGCACAACTCTATCCATAGCCCACGCCTCGCAACCATACAACATTGTTGGAACCACTATTCCTTCAAACATACCCATTTTTGCTTTCCGAGATAATGTTCTCGACTTCCACACATTTTTCAAGGCTCCCAAAATTTTCGCCCCCTCCCCCACCCTATGATCCACTTCCGCTTCCATGGTTCCATCCGCTGACAGATCCACTCCCAGATATCTAATATATATATATATATATATATATATATATATATATTATATATATATATACAGTCCCTTAGCCTAGCGGTTAGAATGCCTGCCTCTTGTACAATGTAGGTTTGCGGCAGGGGTGTGTGATGTCTCCATGTTTGTTTAATTTGGTTATGGATGGGGTTGTTAGGGAGGTGAATGCAAGAGTTTTGGAAAGAGGGACAAGTATGCAGTCTGTTGTGGATGAGGGAGCTTGAGAAGTGAGTCAGTTGTTGTTCGCTGATGATACATCGCTGGTGGCTGATTCATGTGAGAAACTGCAGAAGCTGGTGACTGAGTTTGGTAAGGTGTGTGAAAGAAGAAAGCTGAGAGTAAATGTGAATAAGAGCAAGCTTATTAGGTACAGTAGGGTTGAGGGTCAAGTCAATTTGGAGGTAAGTTTGAACGGAGAAAAACTGGAGGAAGTGAAGTGTTATAGATATCTGGGAGTGGATCTGGCAGCGGATGGAACCATGGAAGCGGAAGTGAATCATAGGGTGGGGGAAGGGGCGAAAATCTGGGTGCCTTGAAGAATGTGTGGAAGTCGAGAACATTATCCCGGAAAGCAAAAATGGGTATGTTTGAAGGAATAGTGGTTCCAACAATGTTGTATGGTTGCGAGGCGTGGGCTATGGATAGAGTTGTGCGCAGGAGGATGGATGTGCTGGAAATGAGATGTTTGAGGACAATGTGTGGTGTGAGGTGGTTTACCTTACCAAACTCAGTCACCAGCTTCTGCAGTTTCTCACATGAATCAGCCACCAGCGATGTATCATCAGCGAACAACAACTGACTCACTTCTCAAGCTCCCTCATCCACAACAGACTGCATACTTGTCCCTCTTTCCAAAACTCTTGCATTCACCTCCCTAACAACCCTATCCATAAACAAATCAAACAACCATGGAGACGTCGCACACCCCTGCCGCAAACCTACATTCATTGAGAACCAATCACTTTCCTCTCTTCCTATACGAACACATGCCTTACATCCTCGATAAAAACTTTTCACTGTTTCTAACAACTTGCCTCCCAAACCATATATTCTTAATACCTTCCACAAAGCATCTCTATCAACTCTATCATATGCCTTCTCCAGATCCATAAATGCTATATACAAATCCATTTGCTTTTCTAAGTATTTCTAACACACATTCTTCAAAGGAAACACTTGATCCACACATCGTCTACCACTTCTGAAACCACACTGTGTGTGTTTGTGTGTGTGTGTGTGTGTGTGTGTGTGTGTGTGTGTGTGTGTGTGTGTGTGTGTTGTATATATAGTTTAGCCTATACAAAAACCTACCAATGTATTCTCATATATCTATTATTACTCATCTCAACATGAGAGTAAAGTTATCATCATTTCAATCTGTGTTCCTTAGGGCATTACGTATTTGTAGTCCAGAGTTTATTGATGATTAGCTTGAGAAGATATTTTCTATTGGATAATTTCTATTGATAAATCCCTTAGTTAGCAAAAAAACTATTTCATAGAGTTGAGCCCAAACCTCCCATTGGCACCAAGGATCTTTAGTTTTACCTTTTAATAATAATTTCACTTTACTTCCCATGTTGCTTAAATCCTTTAAAGTGAATGTTGCCTTTAGCAACAATAATACTATAAAGAATATCTTAATCAGGAATTCACCAGAAAATTCTCTTGGATGCATCTATAAAGTGCTATGTGGAAATTGTGATAAATCTTATGTTGGTCAGACTGGTAAGGATCTTTCTGTTAGACTTAAGCAACATAAATATAGTATAAGAACGGGACAAGAATCAAATGCCTTGTTCAATCACGTTAAAACCTATGATCATTGTATTGACTGGAGTAATGCCATCTCAGTAAGTAACTCTAACTCTATTACCACGAGAAATATCATTGAATCTTCTATTATTGAATACAAAAAGACTTATAATCTTAAAATTATTGATGGTCAATACAAATTAGATAACTATGTTGTTTATAAAATTTGTAAAATGATAAGCTTATGAGCGCTCGTTGTATGTCTTGGACAATCGCATGTTTACGAAATGGCGTCCTAGCTACGTTTCTTCGATGTATATCAACTGACTTATATCTATATTCCTCTCTTGTGTCTCCCCTGATGATGTGATCACTACACGAAAGTGCACTTGGTGACTTATCGTGTTTCATTTTCCCCGTGGACTCATAGGAATATATATATATATATATATATATATATATATATATATATATATATATATATATATATATATATATATATATATATATACACACACATCTTTCTTATCATACTTTGTCGCTGTCTCCCGTGTTAGCGAGGTAGCGCAAGGTAACAGACGAAAGAATGACCCAACCCACCCACACACACACATGTATATACATACACGTCCTACACACGCACATATAAATACCTATACATCTCAACGTATACATATATATACACACACAGACATATACATATATACACATGTACATAATTCATACTGTCTGCCCTTATTCATTCCCATCGCCACCCCGCCACACATGGAATAACAACCACCTCCCCTCGCATGTGCGCGAGGTAGCACTAGGAAAAGACAACAAAGGCCACATTCGTTCACACCCAGTCTCTAGCTTCATGTATACATGTATATCTATCTATCTATCGATCTATCTATCTATCTATCTATCCCCTTTCTAAAAGGGGAAACAGAAGGAGTCACGCGGGGAGTGCTCATCCTCCTCGAAGGCTCAGATTGGGGTGTCTAAATGTGTGTGGATGTAACCAAGATGAGAAAAAAGGAGAGATAGGTAGTATGTTTGAGGAAAGGAACCTGGATGTTTTGCCTCTGAGTGAAACGAAGCTCAAGGGTAAAAGGGAAGAGTGGTTTGGGAATGTCTTGGGAGTAAAGTCAGGGGTTAGTGAGAGGAAAAGAGCAAGGGAAGGAGTAGCACTACTTCTGAAACAGGAGTGGTGGGAGTATGTGATAGAGTGTAAGAAAGTAAACTCTAGATTGATATGGGTAAAACTGAAAGTTGATGGAGAGAGATGGGTGATTATTGGTGCATATGCACCTGGGCATGAGAAGAAAGATCATGAGAGGCAAGTGTTTTGGGAGCAGCTGAATGAGTGTGTTAGTGGTTTTGATGCACGAGACTGGGTCATAGTGATGGGTGATTTGAATGCAAAGGTGAGTAATGTGGCAGTTGAGGGAATAATTGGTATACATGGGGTGTTCAGTGGTGTAAATGGAAATGGTGAAGAGCTTGTAGATTTATGTGCTGAAAAAGGACTGGTGATTGGGAATACCTGGTTTAAAAAGAGAGATAAACATAAGTATACGTATGTAAGTAGGAGAGATGGCCAGAGAGCGTTATTGGATTACGTGTTAATTGATAGGCGCGCGAAAGAGAGACTTTTGGATGTTAATGTGCTGAGAGGTGCAACTGGAGGGATGTCTGATCATTATCTTGTGGAGGCGAAGGTGAAGATTTGTAGAGGCTTTCAGAAAAGAAGAGAGAATGTTGGGGTGAAGAGAGTGGTGAGAGTAAGTGAGCTTGGGAAGGAGACTTGTGTGAGAAAGTACCAGGAGAGACTGAGTACAGAATGGAAAAAGGTGAGAACAAAGGGGGTAAGGTGAGTGAGGAAGGAATGGGATGTATTTAGGGAAGCAGTGATGGTTTGCGCAAAAGGTGCTTGTGGCATGAGAAGCGTGGGAGGTGGACAGATTAGAAAGGGCAGTGAGTGGTGGGATGAAGTAAGGTTATTAGTGAAAGAGAAGAGAAAGGCATTTGGACGATTTTTGCAGGGAAATAACGCAAATGAGTGGGAGATGTATAAAAGAAAGAGGCAGAAGGTCAAGAGAAAGGTGCAAGAGGTGAAAAAGAGGGCAAATGAGAGTTGGGGTGAGAGAATATCATTAAATTTTAGGGAGAATAAAAGATGTTTTGGAAGGAGGTAAATAAAGTGAGTAAGACAAGGGAACAAATGGGAACTTCAGTGAAGGGGGCAAATAGAGAGGTGATAACAAGTAGTGGTGATGTGAGGAGATGGAGTGAGTATTTTGAAGGTTTGTTGAATGTGTTTGATGATAGAGTGGCAGATATAGGGTGTTTTGGTCGAGGTGGTGTGCAAAGTGAGAGGGTTAGGGAGAATGATTTGGTAAACAGAGAAGAGGTAGTAAAAGCTTTGCGGAAGATGAAAGCCGGCAAGGCAGCGGGTTTGGATGGTGTTGCAGTGGAATTTATTAAGAAAGGAGGTAACTGTATTGTTGACTGGTTGGTAAGGTTTTTCAATGTATGTATGATTCATGGTGAGGTGCCTGAGGATTGGCGGAATGCTTGCGTAATGCCATTGTACAAAGGCAAAGGGGACAAAGGTGAGTGCTCAAGTTACAGAGGTATAAGTTTGTTGAGTATTCCTGGTAAATTATATAGGAGGGTATTGATTGAGAGGGTGAAGGCATGAACAGATCATCAGATTGGGGAAGAGCAGTGTGGTTTCAGAAGTGGTAGAGGATGTGTGCATCAGGTGTTTGCTTTGAAGAATGTATATGAGAAATACTTAGAAAAGCAAATGGATTTGTATGTAGCATTTATGGATCTGGAGAAGGCATATGATAGAGTTGATATAGATTCTTTGTGGAAGGTATTAAAATATATGGTGTGGGAGGCAAGTTGTTAGAAGCAGTGAAAAGTTTTTATCGAGGATGTAAGGCATGTGTACGTGTAGGAAGAGAGGAAAGTGATTGGTTCTCAGTGAATGTAGGTTTGCGGCAGGGGTGTTTGATGTCTCCATGGCTGTTTAATTTGTTTATGGATGGGGTTGTTACGGAGGTGAATGCAAGAGTTTTGGAAAGGGGCAAGTATGCAGTCTGTTGTGGATGAGAGAGCTTGGGAGGTGAGTCAGTTGTTGTTCGCTGGTGATACAGCACTGGTGGCTGATTCGTGTGAGAAACTGCAGAAGCTGGTGACTGAGTTTGATAAAGTGTTGTGAAAGAAGAAAGTTGAGAGTAAATGTGAATAAGAGCAAGGTTATTAGGTACAGTAGGGTTGAGGATCAAGTCAATTGGGAGGTAAGTTTGAATTGAGAAAAACTGAAGGAAGTGAAGTGTTTTAGATATCTGGGAGTGGATTTGGTAGCGGATGGAACCATGGAAGCGTAAGTGAATCATAGGGTGGGGGAGGGGGCGAAAGTTCTGGGAGCCTTGAAGAATGTGTGGAAGTCGAGAATATTATCTCGGAAAGCAAAAATGGGTATGTTTGAAGGAATAGTGGTTCCAATAATGTTGTATGGTTGCGAGGCGTGGGCTATTGATAGAGTTGTGCGGAGGAGGGTGGATGTGCTGGAAATGAGATGTTTGAGGACAATATGTGGTGTGAGGTGGTTTGATCGAGTAAGTAATGTAAGGGTAAGAGAGATGTGTGGTAATAAAAAGAGTGTGGTTGAGAGGGCAGAAGAGGGTGTTTTGAAATGGTTTGGTCACATGGAGAGAATGAGTGAGGAAGGATTGACCAAAAAGATATATGTGTCAGAGGTGGAGGGAATGAGGAGATGTGGGAGACCAAATTGGAGGTGGAAAGATGGAGTGAAAAAGATTTTGTGTGATCGGGGCCTGAACATGCAAGAGGGTGAAAGGTGTGCAAGGAATAGAGTGAATTGGAACAATGTGGTATACCGGGGTCGACTTGCTGTCAATGGATGGAACCAGGGCATGTGAAGCGTCTGGGGTAAAAAACCATGGAAAGTTGTGTGGGGCCTGGATGTGGAAAGGGAGCTGTGGGGTCGGTGCATTATTACATGACAGCTAGAGACTGAGTGTGAACGAATGGGGCCTTTGTTGTCTCTTCTAGCTCTACCTCGCACACACGAGGGGGGAGGGGGTAGTTATTTCATGTGTAGCGAGGTGGCGATGGGAATAAATAAATGCAAGCAGTATGAATTATGTACATGTGTATATATGTATATATCTGTTTGTGTATATATGTATACGTTTAGATGTATAGGTATGTATATTTGCGTGTGTGGACGTGTATGTATATACATGTGTATGTGGGTGGGTTGGAAAATTAAAAAAAAAAACAAGAGGGGAGGATTTCCAGCCCCCCGCCCCCTCCCCTTTTAGTCGCCTTCTACGACACGCAGGGAATACGTGGGAATTATTCCCAATTGCAGTTTCGTGTAATAATCACATCATCAGGGGAGCCACAAGAAAGAAATATAACAGTCAGTTGATTTACAACGAAGAGACGTAGCTAGGACGCCATTTGGTAAACATGCCTTTCATTACTTTCTCGATCAAGCCGCCTCACACTAACCACATTCCTCAAACATTTCGTTTCAGAAACATCCACCCTCCTTCCCACAACACTATCGAGAGCCCATTCCTCACAACCATATAACATTGTTAAAAGTACTATTCTTTCAAACATGCCCATATGTGCTCTCCGTGATAACGTTCTATTGTTTTCACACTCTTCATCGCTCACGGAACACTCGCCCCTTCCCCCCATGTCTCACTTCCGCTTCCATTGTTCCATTCGCAGCCATGTCCACTCCAAGATATCTAAAACACTTCACTTCCTCTAATGGTCTACCATTTAGGCTCACATCCTATGTAACTTGGCCCTCAACCCTGCTAAACCTAATAACCTTGCTTTTATTTACATTTACTCAACTTTCTCTTTTCACACACTCTTCCAAATTCAGTCACTAACCTCTGCAGATATTCACTCGCATCAGCCACCAGTCAGTCTGTATCATCGGCAAACAACAACTGATTCACCTTAAAGGCCCTCCTATCCCCAAAAGACTGGATACTTATAAATGAATTACAGTGACCATTACTGTAGCTTTACTATAACTGGATTAGCGAGTGTATTACTGCATCTACACTATCTCTGCATTACTGAGAGTGTATTACCGTGCCATCACTATAAAGAGATTACTATCAATACCACTGCATCTTCACTATAACTGAACTAGAATAACATGGCTGTATTTTCAATAATCACTACCTGCCTAGAAGACAATATCTTCACTATAAGTGAAACAGAATAAGTGCATGACTATATCTTTACTATAAGTGAAACAGAAGAACTGCAAAATTATATTATACCCGAAACATAGTAACTGCATGACTCTATCTTCACTACAACCGAGATAGAGTAACTGCATGACTCTATCTTCACTACAACCGAGATAGAGTAACTGCATGACTCTATCTTCACTACAACCGAGATAGAGTAACTGCATGACTCTATCTTCACTACAACCGAGATAGAGTAACTGCATGACTCTATCTTCACTACAACCGAGATAGAGTAACTGCATGACTCTATCTTCACTACAACCGAGATAGAGTAACTGTATGACTATATCTTCACTATAACTGAAAAAGAATAACTGCATAACTTTATCTTCACTATAACTGATATTGAATAACTGCGTGACTATATCGTTACTTTAACTGAAACATAATAACTGGTATACTGTATCGTCACTACAAATAAACCAAAGTGAATGACAGTAAGTTCAGTATAACTATATGCATGACTGTATTTTCAACATAACTGCATGACTGTATCTTCGCTATAAATGAACCAGTTACATGACTATATTCGTCATATACGAACTGGACTGGAGTAACCAGTGCCACTATATATTCACTTTAAATAACTAGAGTAGCAACGTTTGCATTCGGCAATGTCATCATATCTCCACTATTAGCACTGAAGTTAATTGCACTCATGAATTAACTTCACTACTAGACTCACTTAACTTCACTGCTCTCGTGACAAAAGGATGTCTTTACCTTATAAAAATGTCAATTATGTAGTATATATTTTCTTAAGGAGTCCAGTTGAGGATTAAGATAAAATAAAAACCCAAAGGCATGGATATCAAACTTCTTATGTTGGCTCTTGTCGTGTGTAGCGTGCATGTGTATATCTGGTGGGAACAGCAGTGGGTGGGTCTCGTGGCAGACGAGGTTCTTGGAATTTGCAGCGATTTTACCGGTGAGCTTCGCACAGTAGAGGCTCCATCACCCTTCTGGTTCACCCTACCTGTCGCAGGGCCCCTGGTGGCCAACCACCAGAGGAAACTCCAGTTGCGGTTGGCGCTGGCTTACCTGCAGGAAGTACGTCATCCTAGAAATTCACTCAAACGACAGTTGTTGCTGGGACTTACAGCACTTGGTGTTTGCCTCCTTACTTTATTGACTTGTTTGAGGAGATGGAGAAGAAGAAAAGCTGTACACGACCAACGAAGAGACCTCGATGGTGGCTAGGTTGAGGACACGGTACAGCATGATGTGCAGAGTGAGGACACGATAGAAAATGATGTTGAGGTTGAGGACACGGTACAGCATGATGTGCAGAGTGAGGACACGATAGAAAATGATGTTGAGGTTGAGGACACGGTACAGCATGATGTGCAGAGTGAGGACACGATAGAAAATGATGTTGAGGTTGAGGACACGGTACAGCATGATGTGCAGAGTGAGGACACGATAGAAAATGATGTTGAGGTTGAGGACACGGTACAGCATGATGTGCAGAGTGAGGACACGATAGAAAATGATGTTGAGGTTGAGGACACGGTACAGCATGATGTGTAGAGTGAGGACACGATAGAAAATGATGTTGAGGTTGAGGACACGGTACAGCATGATGTGCAGAGTGAGGACACGATAGAAAATGATGTTGAGGTTGAGGACACGGTACAGCATGATGTGCAGAGTGAGGACACGATAGAAAATGATGTTGAGGTTGAGGACACGGTACAGCATGATGTGCAGAGTGAGGACACGATAGAAAATGATGTTGAGGTTGAGGACACGGTACAGCATGATGTGCAGAGTGAGGACACGATAGAAAATGATGTTGAGGTTGAGGACACGGTACAGCATGATGTGCAGAGTGAGGACACGATAGAAAATGATGTTGAGGTTGAGGACACGGTACAGCATGATGTGCAGAGTGAGGACACGATAGAAAATGATGTTGAGGTTGAGGACACGGTACAGCATGATGTGCAGAGTGAGGACACGACAGAAAATGATGTTGAGGTTGAGGACACGGTACAGCATGATGTGCAGAGTGAGGACACGATAGAAAATGATGTTGAGGTTGAGGACACGGTACAGCATGATGTGCAGAGTGAGGACACGATAGAAAATGATGTTGAGGTTGAGGACACGGTACAGCATGATGTGCAGAGTGAGGACACGATAGAAAATGATGTTGAGGTTGAGGACACGGTACAGCATGATGTGCAGAGTGAGGACACGATAGAAAATGATGTTGAGGTTGAGGACACGGTACAGCATGATGTGCAGAGTGAGGACACGATAGAAAATGATGTTGAGGTTGAGGACACGGTACAGCATGATGTGCAGAGTGAGGACACGATAGAAAATGATGTTGAGGTTGAGGACACGGTACAGCATGATGTGCAGAGTGAGGACACGATAGAAAATGATGTTGAGGTTGAGGACACGGTACAGCATGATGTGCAGAGTGAGGACACGATAGAAAATGATGTTGAGGTTGAGGACACGGTACAGCATGATGTGCAGAGTGAGGACACGATAGAAAATGATGTTGAGGTTGAGGACACGGTACAGCATGATGTGCAGAGTGAGGACACGATAGAAAATGATGTTGAGGTTGAGGACACGGTACAGCATGATGTGCAGAGTGAGGACACGATAGAAAATGATGTTGAGGTTGAGGACACGGTACAGCATGATGTGCAGAGTGAGGACACGATAGAAAATGATGTTGAGGTTGAGGACACGGTACAGCATGATGTGCAGAGTGAGGACACGATAGAAAATGATGTTGAGGTTGAGGACACGGTACAGCATGATGTGCAGAGTGAGGACACGATAGAAAATGATGTTGAGGTTGAGGACACGGTACAGCATGATGTGCAGAGTGAGGACACGATAGAAAATGATGTTGAGGTTGAGGACACGGTACAGCATGATGTGCAGAGTGAGGACACGATAGAAAATGATGTTGAGGTTGAGGACACGGTACAGCATGATGTGCAGAGTGAGGACACGATAGAAAATGATGTTGAGGTTGAGGACACGGTACAGCATGATGTGCAGAGTGAGGACACGATAGAAAATGATGTTGAGGTTGAGGACACGGTACAGCATGATGTGCAGAGTGAGGACACGATAGAAAATGATGTTGAGGTTGAGGACACGGTACAGCATGATGTGCAGTCTGACGATGAGGTTGAGAACATGCAGGATGATGAACCATCTGATATTAATGTTTAGGATAATACTGAAGTTGATACCCAGGTTCAGAAGGTGACAGAAATACAGTGTGTCGATGAATCAGACGAGGAAGACGATCAAGGAATAGACCCAGTTTTCTTTATCCAGGAGGGAATTGATGAAATTAAATTTATCAAGAAGTTGCACGAAGGAGGCAATGGGATGATACACCAAGTATTATTCAATGGGGAGAAGAGTGTTAGTAAAACCCTTCATGATGAACACGACTTCTTCAATTTACTGGATGAGGCCGAAATCCTATGTCACCTAAAGGGAGCCGGAGGGGCTCCTTTCTTGTACGGCCTGTCCCAAGTACCTGCCAGGATGATCATGTCCTTCGTCGGCAGTCCTTATGAGAAATACCTACAAACCCGATCAGAAAAAGATATTGTCGACTCTGTCATCTCCATTTTAGACCTGTTGGAAGAGATCCACGAAGCAGGCGTCATACACAATGATATTAAAATTGACAACATCACTGTGACCTACGTCGGTGGCGTGTCCTTCCATTTCGTTGACTTCGGCCTGAGCACGATGGAAGGAGAAATTCTAAAACTGGTGGGTGAAGGAGGGAAACCTTGGATGTCCCCGGAATCCGTGAACCGTGAACCCCTCTCACCTGCCAGTGACGTGTTCTCCCTCGGCTTTTTATTCAATGATATTCAAAGTTACGTCGAGAAAGAATAGGTAAAGCGACACCTCAAAGAACTGCAAAAACTTGTGGAAGTCCGTGACCCGGCAAGGCGACCATCGCTGGCTGATATAAAAGCCGGTATAGAGAAGGTGAAGGAGCGAGCGTGGCGACAGCGTAAGGGTCGTCCAGCTAAGCGGGTTAGGAGAACCAAGTTGCCAGCAGGTTGATGTGTGACGTGTCATCATCATCATCATCATTATCTTCCGTCTTCTTCACGTGAACCCATGTTGAAGGTATGTACTCATGGTGACGACGAAGGGAATCCCTTACTCAAAAGTGAGGTTTGATACATTCCGTCACTTACCTTTCCATATATTATATATACATATACATATACATATATATTGTATTATCTAATATTTGCTGAACTTTTTTAGATTTCTCTCCATGTCTGAGAGGGTCAAGATGGCCCCGCTGCTGCTGCTGGGTGTGTACACCTCCTGACGTTGTGTCACGTCTGCACATCTGACGGTGTCTTGTCTCGCTTGGTCAAAAAAGGATTTTTTCACAGTTACGGAGAGAGAGAGAGAGAGAGAGAGAGAGAGAGAGAGAGAGAGAGAGAGAGAGAGAGAGAGAGAGAGAGAGAGAGAGAGAGAGAGAGAGAGAGAGAGAGAGAGAGAGAGAGAGAGAGAGAGAGAGAGAGAGATGCATTACAAGTGTCAGACCTAGCCCCGCCCCCCCTTCCCCTTACCACGTTACAGCACAAAACGGGTAATTACAATGAGAGGTCGACCTGCACCTGCCTCTCCTGGATGTGCCTGGCAGTGGAGCCATGGTCTCACAAGTTCGACCTCAGCCTCTACAACACCATCACCCACCAATATGGCCAACAACACTTACACCCAGAGTTGAACTCCAGCCTCTCCCACCCACCCACCACCACTGTGTCACACGTCCAGCCTCTCCCACCCACCCACCACCACTGTGTCACACGTCCAGCCTCTCCCACCCACCCACCACCACTGTGTCACACGTCCAGCTCGAGTGGTAGGAATGTAGGGGATGACTCTGCCTCTGCCAGTGGGGGATTGCTGTGCTTCTCCCAGGATTGACAACACCTCTGCCCCTGATCATGTTAACTCCACTACCTGTACTGGTTAGTTTGGTCCACAAGCAAATAGTGATGATTCAGTCTTAAATGATCCTTGTTTATGCCTTAAGGAGAGAGAGTTTTACACTCGCGTTGCCCAGTCTCCTGACTTTCTGTATATGTACCATATCTTTACACCTATGTATGTATGTATCTATAAAATGCATGTATGTATGCACACACACACACACACACACACACACACACACACACACACACACGACCTGTTAAGACCTTACTCGTCCAATCATTCTTAATGAACCCCACATTTCCGGCACCATCCGGCACGGTGACCCTAGTATAAGACATCGTTCCATTTCCTCTATTACGTACACACCCTCTTCTGCTCCCTCAGCCACACTCCTTTTTCTTTTTCTCTTCATTATCACACTTCTCTCTCACCCTTTCTTTACATACTCGATCAAGCCGCCTCACACTAACCACATTCCTCAAACATTTCATTTCCCAAACCTCCATCCTCCTTCCCACAACACTATCGAGAGCCCAAACCTCGCTACCATATAACATTGTTAAAAGTACAAGTACCAGTGTCCGGGCGTGGCCACTCCTCCATATTGTTTCCCAGGTAGCCACTTGGGCAGCGCTACTGGGCGTCGACTCCCTATTGGAGGACCGCTGCTGCTCGCGATTTATGATTGGTTCTCTGCGGCCCAATAATTTCTATGCTACGCCTCCGCGGTAGTTGATTGGTCATCGACCGTAGACCGGCTATTGTGTTACGTCCCAGATAGGAAAGTGTCTGCCTTAACCACAGTATACAATGTGTTGCCTGACAGTGGCCCCACTCACACCACATACACTCCACTCCTCACTCACACCACATGTACTCCACTCCTCACTCACACCACATACACTCCACTCCTCACTCACACCACATACACTCCACTCCTCACTCACACCACATACACTCCACTCCTCACTCACACCACACCAGTACTCCTACTATATGCCTCCTACAAGAAGGCACTTCTTGCCGACGTGACACCACTCTCCGTCAACGGTCGCTGTGCAAAAGTGAAACCTCACCGTCCCACTGATGCTGCTGACCAAGTGACCTCGCCCACTCAAGTGGCACTGCAGCCCACACTCCCTACCAGACCCACCATCCATCAGGAAATGCAGCCCACTCCACTTGTCAGGCCCACCTTCAGGGAGACATGGCAGGTCTCAAGACCTGTCAGGCCCAGCATTCAAGACCGACTTGGTCCCACAACACATGTCAAGCCCACCATTCAAGACCGACTTGGTCCCCCAACACATGTCAGGCCCAGCGTTCTAGACCGACTGGGACCAATAACACATGACATGTCCTACGTTACAGACCGACTACACTCCGCACCACGTACGGGCGTTAAAAGGCGTGTCGAGATGACACACGCTCCCCGTGCCAAAAGATTCAGTTGGTGAGGAACCTGAGTTCTTTCTTCTTGCTGGTGCTGCAGGAGAACACGGCCCTGGTGTGGAGGTGGGTTTGTGTTTGTGTGTGTGTGTCAACCAGTTTGGGTTATCACTGAGGAACCAACACCAAGACAACTTTAGTTTGGCCTCGCCAAGGATTACGTTAATCTGGCGGAAGTCTGGCTTTCTCCCAGTAGAGCATGACTCATAATATCTACGTAGGCACGTTGAAAAGAAAAAGGATAAGAAATAGGAACATTATCTCGCCCAAAAGATACATAAATTCCCGGGGATAACTTCCTTCGTCTTCAAAGAACAAATGAAACTCTTGCGACGCTACCGTGCCTTCCATAAAGCTACCCTCAAAGAAATCACTTTCTACCCAATGCGCAAGGATTCGGTCAGCCAATCTTCGTATGGCTGGGGCTATTGTTCCCTCTGATTGATTCATTTTTCAAGATTAAGGAAAGTTATAATAAAAATATTGTATTGAGTTTCTCCGTTGGCGTCAGGGTAAACACCCATCCCCCCCCCCGAAGCTTGGTTACCTTTCCGTGGTGGGGGGGACTTCATGGATTAGGCAGTAGCAACCATCGTTGGTTGCTTCTGTTCAATCCATGAACGAAAAACCAAGCATCTTGAACGTAATTGTCGTATACATTCACTTGGTGTCAAAACTGACACGAAGGCGGTTGTCTCAATTTTGCGAGAAATGTTTGTGCGTCTCGGCCTGATGGCGGGAGTCGGTTTGGCGCTGTGGTCATGAAGGAATACGAGGAAGATTGGCAACCGTCCCAGAAGTAGCTACAGTGAGGCCCAGCAGCTG
This sequence comes from Panulirus ornatus, assembly GCF_036320965.1. NCBI lineage: Eukaryota > Metazoa > Arthropoda > Malacostraca > Decapoda > Palinuridae > Panulirus > Panulirus ornatus. Next base: position 2,910,613 of record NC_092277.1, on the reverse strand, counting down.
TCCCTAATACTGTGGAAGGCACTCATGTAAGGTGTGCAGTGAGGCGCACCAGTAACAAGGGAAACGGACAACCAAAACAGCAATCTTGATCATCAGGAGGCTATCCAATGCTCAGAGTAGATAAGGACGATTATTGTATGGCTTCGCTCAGAGGATGATAATCTTAGCCATGAAAATCAACAAGTCAAATTAGTAGTTAGTGGTAGTGAAGTGGAATTACCACATTTCTGTGGTCTTAATAGTCAAACGAAACTTTTCGTTTTCTCCATCCTTAAGGTTGTCAGGTAATGGTAACTACAAGGATATGACCACAGAAAATGTGTGATGGAAAGTGCAGGAAATGTGGTAATGTTTATAATATAAATCATGCAGTTGTATACCAAATGTATGATAACATTTTGTCTTCTCGGTTCCTTTTCATCAATTTAAATACAGGTAAGTTTTCTCTTTATCGAGGTGGGATAAGCTACGTGCACTCGGCTTGTAAATGTGGTGACTTTCCCTTCATTACCACAATGGTGTGCTGAACTGAAGATGTAGAATTCCGTAGATGAAACTGAGATAGGAAATCAATCTACATCAAAAACTGAACGTATGTATCTTCAGATGGACATAAACGGACGGACGGAGGGGCACACTGGAGCAAATGAATTTCAGTATCATCACTTAAAGTAGACCTCTCAACTAGTTGTGGCTTTAAAGCAAACTTTTTCTAGCCCAGGTTTAGTTAGCACCTAAACTAATCCCCGCGACCTTACCTTAAGAAATATTTTCAGAAGGTTCTGTCTGAACACATTTGTAAGGTAAGGTCATTTACTATACGTTTCAGTGGCGGACAAACGCTGTTTATCGCCAATATCTCGTCAACGATTCATTGTATCATTATGATATTTCAGCACACTAACACCCGGGCCAGATGTATGGCTGACATACCACATTGCTATATGTGTTATGTTCAGCACACTAACACCCGGGCCAGATGTATGGCTGACATACCACATTGCTATATGTGTTATGTTCAACACACTAACACCCGGGCCAGATGTATGGCTGACATACCACATTGCTATATGTGTTCAGCACACTAACACCCGGGCCAGATGTATGGCTGACATACCACATTGCTATATGTGTTATGTTCAGCACACTAACACCCGGGCCAGATGTATGGCTGACATACCACATTGCTATATGTGTTATGTTCAGCACACTAACACCCGGGCCAGATGTATGGCTGACATACCACATTGCTATATGTGTTATGTTCAGCACACTAACACCCGGGCCAGATGTATGGCTGACATACCACATTGCTATATGTGTTATGTGAGGAGTTGACTCGTGAAAATGATACAAAACCGAGTGGTCATATTGACGCTTTCCAAGGAAAGTGTGGCCCCCCAAACACCCTCCCAATTCCACCCCTTCTCACCCTCATTATCCCTCTTCTTCTCCCCCTAACTCCTCATCACCCAACCTTGTGTCCCTCACTATTTTCCCATAACTTTAGTGTATAATTATGATAGAATGTTATGTAGGTGTACATGCATAGGTATAATTATTAACTAACAGTATGGTATAATTCCATAGACGCAAGACGTGTTTCACGTTGATAATTACTGTACAACAACATATTTACATACGTGTAGTATGTAGAGGGTCGATTTTACGTTCCTTATGGTCAACCAAGTGAACACGATGTACTGCCATTACCTGTGGTCTGGACCTTCTAGGAAATGTTATTGTTGTTATTAGTACATACTGTGTACCTACCTATCATAAACTGTTAACCTGGTCCAGTTAATATACTGTCAGTTTGTTGACTGGTCTCTTTCATATTCATATTATCACGAAATTATAATCTACATATATTTTCGCCCTCTCTCTCTCTCTCTCTCTCTCTCTCTCTCTCTCTCTCTATATATATATATATATATATATATATATATATATATATATATATATATATATATATATATATATATATATATATATGTATATATATATATATGTATATATATATGTATATATATATATATATATATATATATATATATATGTATATATATGTATATTATCCCTGGGGATAGGGGTGAAAGAATACTTCCCACGTATTCCTCGCGTGTCGTAGAAAGCGACTAGAGGGGACGGGAGCGGGGGGCCGGAAATCCTCCCCTCCTTGTATTAACTTTCTAAAATGGGAAACAGAAGAAGGAGTCACGCGGGGAGTGATCATCCTCCTCGAAGGCTCAGAGTGGGGTGCCTAAATGTGTGTGGATGTAACCAAGATGTGAAAAAAGGAGAGATAGGTAGTATGTTTGAGGAAAGGAACCTGGATGTTTTGGCTCTGAGTGAAACGAAGCTCAAGGGTAAAGGGGAAGAGTGGTTTGGAAATGTCTGGGGAGTGAAGTCAGGGGTTAGTGAGAGGACAAGAGCAAGGGAAGGAGTAGCAATACTCCTGAAACAGGAGTTGTGGGAGTATGTGATAGAATGTAAGAAAGTAAATTCTCGATTAATATGGGTAAAATTGAAAGTTGATGGAGAGAGGTGGGTGATTATTGGTGCATATGCACCTGGGCATGAGAAGAAAGATCATGAGAGGCAAGTGTTTTGGGAGCAGCTGAATGAGTGTGTTAGCGGTTTTGATGCACGAGACCGGGTTATAGTGATGGGTGATTTGAATGCAAAGGTGAGTAATGTGGCAGTTGAGGGAATAATTGGTATGCATGGGGTGTTCAGTGTTGTAAATGGAAATGGTGAAGAGCTTGTAGATTTATGTGCTGAAAAAGGACTGATGATTGGGAATACCTGGTTTAAAAAGCGAGATATACATAAGTAAACTTATGTAAGTAGGAGAGATGGCCAGAGAGCGTTATTGGATTACGTGTTAATTGACAGGCGTGCGAAAGAGAGACTTTTGGATGTTAATGTGCTGAGAGGTGCAACTGGAGGGATGTCTGATCATTATCTTGTGGAGGCTAAGGTGAAGATTAGTATGGGTTTTCAGAAAAGAGGAGTGAATGTTGCGGTGAAGAAGGTGGTGAGAGTAAGTGAGCTTGGGAAGGAGACCTGTGTGGGGAAGTACCAGGAGAGACTGTGTACAGAATGGAAAAAGGTGAGAACAATGGAAGTAAGGGGAGTGGGGGAGGAATGGGATGTATTTAGGGAATCAGTGATGGATTGCGCAAAAGATGCTTGTGGCATGAGAAGAGTGGGAGGTGGGCTGTTTAGAAAGGGTAGTGAGTGGTGGGATGAAGAAGTAAGAGTATTAGTGAAAGAGAAGAGAGAGGCATTTGGACGATTTTTGCAGGGAAAAAATGCAATTGAGTGGGAGAAGTATAAAAGAAAGAGACAGGAGGTCAAGAGAAAGGTGCAAGAGGTGAAAAAAAGGGCAAATGAGAGTTGGGGTGAGAGACTATCAGTAAATTTTAGGGAGAATAAAAAGATGTTCTGGAAGGAGGTAAATAGGGTGCGTAAGACAAGGGAGCAAATGGGAACTTCAGTGAAGGGCGTAAATGGGGAGGTGATAACAAGTAGTGGTGATGTGAGAAGGAGATGGAATGAGTATTTTGAAGGTTTGTTGAATGTGTCTGATGACAGAGTGGCAGATATAGGGTGTTTTGGTCGAGGTGGTGTGCAAAGTGAGAGGGTTAGGGAAAATGATTTGGTAAACAGAGAAGAGGTAGTAAAAGCTTTGCGGAAGATGAAAGCCGGCAAGGCAGCAGGTTTGGATGGTATTGCAGTGGAATTTATTAAAAAAGGGGGTGACTGTATTGTTGACTGGTTGGTAAGGTTATTTAATGTATGTATGACTCATGGTGAGGTGCCTGAGGATTGGCGGAATGCGTGCATAGTGCCATTGTACAAAGGCAAAGGGGATAAGAGTGAGTGCTCAAATTACAGAGGTATAAGTTTGTTGAGTATTCCTGGTAAATTATATGGGAGGGTATTGATTGAGAGGGTGAAGGCATGTACAGAGCATCAGATTGGGGAAGAGCAGTGCGGTTTCAGAAGTGGTAGAGGATGTGTGGATCAGGTGTTTGCTTTGAAGAATGTATGTGAGAAATACTTAGAAAAGCAAATGGATTTGTATGTAGCATTTATGGATCTGGAGAAGGCATATGATAGAGTTGATAGAGATGCTCTGTGGAAGGTATTAAGAATATATGGTGTGGGAGGCAAGTTGTTAGAAGCAGTGAAAAGTTTTTATCGAGGATGTAAGGCATGTGTACGTGTAGGAAGAGAGGAAAGTGATTGGTTCTCAGTGAATGTAGGTTTGCGGCAGGGGTGTGTGATGTCTCCATGGTTGTTTAATTTGTTTATGGATGGGGTTGTTAGGGAGGTAAATGCAAGAGTCCTGGAAAGAGGGGCAAGTATGAAGTCTGTTGGGGATGAGAGAGCTTGGGAAGTGAGTCAGTTGTTGTTCGCTGATGATACAGCGCTGGTGGCTGATTCATGTGAGAAACTGCAGAAGCTGGTGACTGAGTTTGGTAAAGTGTGTGGAAGAAGAAAGTTAAGAGTAATGTGAATAAGAGCAAGGTTATTAGGTACAGTAGGGTTGAGGGTCAAGTCAATTGGGAGGTGAGTTTGAATGGAGAAAAACTGGAGGAAGTGAAGTGTTTTAGATATCTGGGAGTGGATCTGTCAGCGGATGGAACCATGGAAGCGGAAGTGGATCATAGGGTGGGGGAGGGGGCGAAAATTTTGGGAGCCTTGAAAAATGTGTGGAAGTCGAGAACATTATCTCGGAAAGCAAAAATGGGTATGTTTGAAGGAATAGTGGTTCCAACAATGTTGTATGGTTGCGAGGCGTGGGCTGTGGATAGAGTTGTGCGCAGGAGGATGGATGTGCTGGAAATGAGATGTTTGAGGACAATGTGTGGTGTGAGGTGGTTTGATCGAGTAAGTAACGTAAGGGTAAGAGAGATGTGTGGAAATAAAAAGAGCGTGGTTGAGAGAGCAGAAGAGGGTGTTTTGAAATGGTTTGGGCACATGGAGAGAATGAGTGAGGAAAGATTGACCAAGAGGATATATGTGTCGGAGGTGGAGGGAACGAGGAGAAGAGGGAGACCAAATTGGAGGTGGAAAGATGGAGTGAAAAAGATTTTGTGTGATCGGGGCCTGAACATGCAGGAGGGTGAAAGGAGGGCAAGGAATAGAGTGAATTGGAGCGATGTGGTATACAGGGGTTGACGTGCTGTCAGTGGATTGAATCAAGGCATGTGAAGCGTCTGGGGTAAACCATGGAAAGCTGTGTAGGTATGTATATTTGCGTGTGTGGACGTGTGTATGTACATGTGTATGGGGGGGGGGGGGTTGGGCCATTTCTTTCGTCTGTTTCCTTGCGCTACCTCGCAAACGCGGGAGACAGCGACAAAGTATAAAAAAAAAAAAAAAAAAAAATATATATATATATATATATATATATATATATATATATATATATATATATATATATATATATATATATATATATATATATATATATATATATATATATATATATATATATATAATACTGTAGGAATAAAATGATGACAACATGACAAAACCAAATTCATTCGTAATCACTATCAAAGAAAACGTCATCGTCTTCATCATCACTGGCGATGTTAATCATAACGGGTTCGACTCCCTCGTGTATGTTGTCACTCCTCCAGTATTCTTCTTCATATTTACGGGAGTGCTGAACAGCTCCCGCCCACACGTCCTTGTGTACCAATTGCCTGGCTTCTTCCAGTCTTGCCTTTAGGTCCGTCCGGGTAAACCGCTGGAGTGTGGAGCGCACATGACGCTTCATTAATCCCCATACTTGCTCGATGGTGTTCAGCTCGGGGTGGCAACCGTATGACCTGGTGGCCCCACACACGGATGGTCTTATACTGGGGCTGTGGACGGTTCTGCTGGCAGAGGACCAGCAGCTCAGGGCGAGGAGTGGCAGCAGCAGGTGGGATGGAAATCTTGCGTTGCTCCTCCAGCCACCTGGTGATGAGGTCCGCCTTCCTGGTGGCTGTGGTAGGGCATCGACTCTCCTCCGTCAGCTGGCTGTGGTATGGTGCATTGCCTAGCACAAGTACCGATGGCTCTGGCAGTGACGGAAGGAGCTGCGTTGTTAGCCATTGTAGGAACAGTTCGGCATTCATTTCTCCATGATAATCACCCTGGTTGGTCTTGGCTGGGTAGCACAGGTATGAGCCGTCAACAAAGCCTTCGTCCGTGTCACCTGCGACCACTACACATCGCTTCACCAGGTGGTGTTACCTGACGACTGTACGTGGTGTTGCTTGGAACCTGTGTGGTATCTACCCACTCCCTACTGTGGCCCATCCTGGTGGTAAACCACGTCTCATCCACATATACCACCTTCCTTCCCTCCTCTCGGTGGCGCTGTACAGCCCGGAGAGCGTCAATCCGACGATACACAACGTCCAGCGATTCCCTCCTTACATACATCTTTCGTTGTGACAGTCTGTATCCCACGGTGTGCAGGATCCACCAAACTGTTGTGTCAGAGGTAACCTCCGGGAGGATACCATGTGTTGTCAGGTCGGCTGCTGTGACCCTCAGTGTTAAATATTGTTTTTCCGAAAACTTCTTGTGGATGTGGCGCCGTACTGCACCGAGGGTAAAGTTATCACAACCAGCCGATGTAGGAGGTGGTGGTGGTGCCGGGGAGGCTGTGGTGTTGACTATGTCCCTCACTCTTGCCCACGATGTAGGAGGTGGTGGTGGTGCCGGGGTGGCTGTGGTGTTGACTATGTCCCTCACTCTTGACACAGTCATGCCCACGATGTGCGCAACTCGATCGTAAGGCTTGTGTGCATAAAAATTAATGTTATGTTACACATTAGTCTCGCCTCACTATGATAATTACTATGACATTGCGACACAATACAGTCTGCTTTACTTTCATATTTCATATGTATATAAATGTAATAATGTATGTTCGAACCAGAATATATTGTCTACGCATCTATTCAGACTTATGTACGTTCTACCGCGGGTGCATTCACGTTTGTACAACGTGACAACACGAAGACCAAACGTTGTCCTGCATCCACGGAGGCAGAAGGACAACATTGTTGGTGATGATGATGACCGCGCGCGCCTCGGTGGTCGCTAGAGTTGTAGCCTCGGGATGGAGGTACCCCATACCTCAGAGACGGGGAGGGGATATGGGCGACTGTGGATATCATATTAAGACATATATTTCTTATTTAAAAACGTAAAGAACACATGAAGTAACCATAAACGATTTCGTTTGGTTGTCCAAAACCAGAACTGACTTCATCCTTCTGGTCGCCGTCGACACGTCGGTTATTAACAACGGGATTACATGTTGCTTTCATGGTCGTTTGACGCATTCTGGTTTTCACCTCCACACACAATAACTGTATGACATATCATTACTAATGTATGATACGTATATACATACTGTCATACCTATTATTTATGTAGGTAATTAGAATACGATAAAATCAAATACAGACAATGGATGATGTAAATAGGGGGATGAAGACGGAACTGGGGAGAGAGATACTGCGATGCTGGGGTGGGTGGGGGAATGGGTTGGTCTGGGGGGTGTTCAAGATGTTGAGGGAGGGTTAGACGAGCACCGCACACTCGTCCCATTCTCTATAACGCCTTCGCAATATCCTAGTGATACAACCAGTCGTTTAGCAGAAATGTGTGAAAACCAGCGTTTGTCTCCCGCTGAAACATATAGTAGGTGTTATTTGTTGAATTTTCTGGGTCTTTTTATTTCTGGTTGCTTACCCTTATTTTTGAATTAATTATTTGATTTGATTTTTAGTTTTTTATTTTGGGTTATTAAGTTTCTATTTTCAACATCACAGGCATTTATCATGGTCAAACGTCATCATCACTACATCATCACAATCATGTTGAATATCAATGGCTTTTCTGTGGTGTAAGGTTATCTTCACTACATCTTCACAGTCATCTTGTTTTCATCATCAATGACGTTTATCTTGGTCAAAGACTATCTTGACTACATCCTTATACTTATTTTCTATATCATTGACCTTTATCTTGGGTAAAGCAATATATATATAAATATACATAAGGCCATATATAAATAAATAAATATATATATATATATATATATATATATATATATATATATATATATATATATATATATATATATATATATATATATATATATATATATATATATATATATATATATATATATATATATATATATATATATATATATATATATATATATATATATATATATATATATATATATATATATATATATATATATATATATATATATATATATATATATATATATATATATATATATATATATATATATATATATATATATATATATATATATATATATATATATATATATATATATATATATATATATATATATATATATATATATATATATATATATATATATATATATATATATATATATATATATATATATATATATATATATATATATATATATATATATATATATATATATATATATATATATATATATATATATATATATATATATATATATATATATATATATATATAAGTATTTCTCACATACATTCTTCAAAGCAAACACCTGATCCACACATCCTCTACCACTTCTGAAACCACACTGCTCTTCCCCAATCTGATGCTCTGTACATGCCTTCACCCTCTCAATCAATACCCTCCCATATGATTTACCAGGAATACTCAACAAACTTATACCTCTGTAATTTGAGCACTCACTCTTATCCCCTTTGCCTTTGTACAATGGCACTATGCACGCATTCCGCCAATACTCAGGCACCTCACCATGAGTCATACATACATTAAATAACCTTACCAACCAGTCAACAATACAGTCACCCCCTTTTTTAATAAATTCCACTGCAATACCATCCAAACCTGCTGCCTTGCCGGCTTTCATCTTCCGCAAAGCTTTCACTACCTCTTCTCTGTTTACCAAATCATTTTCCCTAACCCTCTCACTTTGCACACCACCTCGACCAAAACACCCTATATCTGCCACTCTATCATCAAACACATTCAACAAACCTTCAAAATACTCACTCCATCTCCTTCTCACATCACCACTACTTGTTATCACCTCCCCATTTGCGCCCTTCACTGAAGTTCCCATTTGCTCCCTTGTCTTACGCACTTTATTTACCTCCTTCCAGAACATCTTTTTATTCTCCCTAAAACTTAATGATACTCTCTCACCCCAACTGGAGAAGGCATATGATAGAGTTGATAGAGATGCTCTGTGGAAGGTATTAAGAATATATGGTGTGGGAGGAAAGTTGTTAGAAGCAGTGAAAAGTTTTTATCGAGGATGTAAGGCATGTGTACGTGTAGGAAGAGAGGAAAGTGATTGGTTCTCAGTGAATGTAGGTTTGCGGCAGGGGTGTGTGAAGTCTCCATGGTTGTTTAATTTGTTTATGGATGGGGTTGTTAGGGAGGTAAATGCAAGAGTTTTGGAAAGAGGGGCAAGTATGAAGTCTGTTGGGGATGAGAGAGCTTGGGAAGTGAGTCAGTTGTTGTTCGCTGATGATACAGCGCTGGTGGCTGATTCATGTGAGAAACTGCAGAAGCTGGTGACTGAGTTTGGTAAAGTGTGTGGAAGAAGAAAGTTAAGAGTAAATGTGAATAAGAGCAAGGTTATTAGGTACAGTAGGGTTGAGGGTCAAGTCAATTGGGAGGTGAGTTTGAATGGAGAAAAACTGGAGGAGGTGAAGTGTTTTAGATATCTGGGAGTGGATCTGGCAGCGGATGGAACCATGGAAGCGGAAGTGGATCATAGGGTGGGGGAGGGGGCGAAAATTCTGGGGGCCTTGAAGAATGTGTGGAAGTCGAGAACATTATCTCGGAAAGCAAAAATGGGTATGTTTGAAGGAATAGTGGTTCCAACAATGTTATATGGTTGCGAGGCGTGGGCTATGGATAGAGTTGTCCGCAGGAGGATGGATGTGCTGGAAATGAGATGTTTGAGGACAATGTGTGGTGTGAGGTGGTTTGATCGAGTGAGTAACGTAAGGGTAAGAGAGATGTGTGGAAATAAAAAGAGCGTGGTTGAGAGAGCAGAAGAGGGTGTTTTGAAGTGGTTTGGGCACATGGAGAGAATGAGTGAGGAAAGATTGACCAAGAGGATATATGTGTCGGAGGTGGAGGGAACGAGGAGAAGAGGGAGACCAAATTGGAGGTGGAAAGATGGAGTGAAAAAGATTTTGTGTGATCGGGGCCTGAACATGCAGGAGGGTGAAAGGAGGGCAAGGAATAGAGTGAATTGGAGCGATGTGGTATACCGGGGTTGACGTGCTGTCAGTGGATTGAATCAAGGCATGTGAAGCGTCTGGGGTAAACCATGGAAAGCTGTGTAGGTATGTATATTTGCGTGTGTGGACGTATGTATATACATGTGTATGGGGGTGGGTTAGGCCATTTCTTTCGTCTGTTTCCTTGCGCTACCTCGCAAACGCGGGAGAAGGCGACAAAGTATAATAAAATAATAATAATAATATATATATATTGGGAAGAGCAGTGCGGTTTCAGAAGTGGTAGAGGATGTGTGGATCAGGTGTTTGCTTTAAAGAATGTATGTGAGAAATACTTAGAAAAGCAAATGGATTTGTATGTAGCATTTATGGATCTGGAGAAGGCATATGATAGAGTTGATAGAGATGCTCTGTGAAAGGTACTAAGAATATATGGTGTCGGAGGTAAGTTGTTAGAAGCAGTGAAAAGTTTCTATCGAGGATGTAAGGCATGTGTACGTGTAGGAAGAGAGGAAAGTGATTGGTTCTCAGTGAATGTAGGTTTGCGGCAGGTGTGTGTGATGTCTCCATGGTTGTTTAATTTGTTTATGGATGGGGTTGTTAGGTAGGTGAATGCAAGAGTTTTGACCCTCAACCGTACGGTACCTAATAACCTTGCTCTTATTCACATTTACTCTTAATTTCTTCTTTCACACACTTTACCAAACTCAGTCACTAGCTTCTGCAGTTTCTCACATGAATCAGCCACCAGCGCTGTATCATCAGCGAACAACAACTGACTCACTTCCCAAGCTCTCTCATCCACAACAGACTGCATACTTGCCCCTCTTTCCAAAACTCTTGCATTCACCTCCCTAACAACCCCATCCATAAACAAATTAAACAACCATGGAGACATCACACACCCCTTCCGCAAACCAACATTCACTGAGAACCAATCACTTTCCTCTCTTCCTACACGTACACATGCCTTACATCCGCGATAAAAACTGATGCTCTGTACATGCCTTCGCCCTCTCAATCAATACCCTCCCATATAATTTACCAGGAATACGCAACAAACTTATACCTCTGTAATTTGAGCACTCACTCTTATCCCCTTTGCCTTTGTACAATGGCACTATGCACGCATTCCGCCAATCCTCAGGCACCTCACCATGAGTCATACATACATTAAATAACCTTACCAACCAGTCAACAATACAGTCTTCCCCTTTTTAAATAAATTCCACTGCAATACCATCCAAACCTGCTGCCTTGCCGGCTTTCATCTTCCGCAAAGCTTCTACTACCTCTTCTCTGTTTACCAAATCATTTTCCCTAACCCTCTCACTTTGCACACCACCTCGACCAAAACACCCTATATCTGCCACTCTATCATCAAACACATTCAACAAACCTTCAAAATACTCACTCCATCTCCTTCTCACATCACCACTACTTGTTATCACCTCCCCGCTAGCGCCCCTCACTGAAGTTCCCATTTGCTCCCTTGTCTTACGCACTTTATTTACCTCCTTCCAGAACATCTTTTTATTCTCCCTAAGATTTAATGATACTCTCTCACCCCAACTCTCATTTGCCCACTTTTTCACCTCTTACACCTTTCTCTTGACCTCCTGTCTCTTTCTTTTTTCCCTACAAAATCGTCCAAATGCCTCTGTCTTCTCTTTCACTAATAATCTTACTTCTTCATCCCACCACTCACTACCCTTTCTAATCAACCCACCTCCCACTCTTTTGCGCAATCCATCACTGCTTCCCTAAATACATCCCATTCCTCCCCCACTCCCCTATATATATATATATATATATATATATATATATATATATATATATATATATATATATATATATATATATATATTTTTTTTTTTTTTTTTCATACGATTCGCCATTTCCCGCGTTTGCGAGGTAGCGTTAAGAACAGAGGACTGGGCCTTAGAGGGAAAATCCTCACCTGGCCCCCTTCTCTGTTCCTTCTTTTGGAAAATTAAAAAAAA
>NC_092277.1:2875357-2898218 GCF_036320965.1 Panulirus ornatus | reverse complement strand
TTTGTGGTAAACCTGTCTAATAAACAACTAGATAAAGATTCCTTGTGTGCATTAAGCTATGGTTTAAGTTTTGTGTGCTCTAACAGGGAATCCAGCTGTGTTGATGTCACAAAGTCTTTTTGTAATTTAGAAAAATACAGTAATTTAAGTAATGATGATATTAATATCTGTAAGGGTTTAGTGTATGCCAGTTTGTCAAAACCAGTGGAAGCTAATTGCCCTAAAAGATTCTTCAGAGCTATTAACACCTTAAAAAAAGACAAGGATATACATATTACTAAAGCAGATATGGATAACACTGTTGTGATTTTAGACAAAAGTAACTATTTATCTAAAATGAATGATCTTCTAAATGATAACACAACATATTCTAAACAGTAAAAATCCCGAAGAAGTAGTTAATTCTCATTTCAATAAAGAAATGAAGTTGTTTTTTGAAAGGTAACATTTCTCTTATCAAAAGTTTGTCATCTTTGTCCCCTTCATTGCCATATATGTATGGACTTATCAAAACACATAAACAAAATTTTCCAGCAAGACCTATAGTGAGTTCAGTAGGCTCCATCACATATAAATTGTCAAAATGGTTAGTTTCTTTATTAAGCCCTTTAGTGGGTAAGATATCAAATTCTAATATCATGAACAATATAGATTTGGTCAACAAACTAAACAATATCAATGTTAATTTTGATTTCAAACTAGTTAGCTTTGATGTTTCCTCACTTTTCATTAAAGTTCCAGTTGATGACCTTTTAGAATATTTATTTGATGTCTTGGATGATATTCATTTACCTGTTTCAAAGTCTAATTTCATTGAACTGATAAAATTGTGCATAAAAGACTGTGTATTACAATTTAATGGATATTATCATGCTCAAAAATTTGGTATGGCAATGGGTAACCCTCTTTCACCTGTATTAAGTAATCTTTGTATAGGAATTTTTGAAACAAAATTACTAAAGGATATTTTACCTTCTAATGCAATTTGGTTTAGGTATGTAGATGATGTTCTTTGTGTTTGGCCAACAAATGAAAATTTACAAATATTTCTCCCCTTACTTAACAATTTAGTACCTTCCATCAAATTTACTGTAGAAAATGAGAATAATGGTATGTTACCATTTTTAGATTGCATGATCCATAGACAAGGAAACAAGTTTAAGTTTAGCATATACAGAAAACCCACCAATGTATGCTCATATATCCATTATTACTCATCTCAACATGACAGAGTTAAATTATCATCATTTCAATCTATGTTCCTTAGGGCATTACGTATTTGCAGTCCAGAGTTTATTGAAGATGAGTTTGAGAAGATATATTATATTGGATCTAAGTTAAAGTACCCTAGACCTTTCATTGATAAATCCCTTAAGTTAGCAAAGAAATCATTTTATAAAGTTGAACCCAAACCTCCCATTGACACCATGAATATATATATACATATATACATATACATATATATTATCCCTGGGGATAGGGGAGAAAGAATACTTCCCACGTATTCTCTGCGTGTCGTAGAAGGCGACTAAAAGGGAAGGGAGCGGGGGGGCTGGAAATCCTCCCCTCTATTTTTTTTTTTTTTTTCCAAAGGAAGGAACAGAGAAGGGGGCTGGATGAGGATGTTTCCTCAGAGGCCCAGTCCTCTGTTCTTAACGCTACCTCGCTGACGCGGGAAATGGCGAACAGTATGAGAGAAAGAAAATATATATATATATATATATATATATATATATATATATATATATATATATATATATATATATATATATATATATATATTTTATTTTATTTTGTTTTGTCGCTGTCTCCCGCGTTAGCGAGGTAGCGCAAGGAAACAAACGAAAGAATGGCCCAACCCACCCACATACACATGTTTATACATACACGTCCACACACGCAAATATACATACCTATACATCTCAATGTATACATATATATACACACAGACATATACTTATATACATATGTACATAATTCATACTGTCTGCCTTTATTCATTCCCATCGCCACCTCGCCACACATGGAATAACTACCCCCTCCCCCTCATGTGTGCGAGGTAGCGCCAGGAAAAGAAAACAAAGGCCCAATTCGTTCACACTCAGTCTCTAGCTGTCATGTAATAATGCACCGAAACCACAGCTCCCTCTTCCCATCCAGGCCCCACAGAACTTTTTATGGTTTTCCCCAGACGCTTCACATGCCCTGGTTCAATCCATTGACAGCACGTCGACCCCGGTATACCACATTGTTCCAATTCACTCTATTCCTTGCACACCTTTCACCCTCCACCATTTTCAGGCCCCGATCACTCAAAATCTGTTTCACTCCATCTTTCCACCTCCAATTTGGTCTCCCATTTCTCCTCGTTCCCTCCACCTGTGACACTTATATCCTCTTGGTGAATTTTTCCTCACTCATTCTCTCCATGTGACCAAACCATTTCAAAACATCCTCTTCTGCTCTCTCAACCACACTCTTTTTATTACCACACATCTCTCTTACCCTTACATTACTTACTCGATCAAACCACCTCACACCGCATATTGTCCTCAAACATCTCATTTCCAGCACGTCCACTCTCCTCCGCACAACTTTATCCATAGCCCACGCCTCGCAACCATACAACATTGTTGGAACCACTATTCCTTCAAACATACCCATTTTTGCTTTCCGGGATAATGTTCTCGACTTCCACACATTCTTCAACGCTCCCAGGATTTTCGCCCCCTCCCCCACCCTATGATTCACTTCCGCTTCCATGGTTCCATCCGCTGCCAGATCCACTTCCAGATATCTATAACACTTCACTTCCTCCAGTTTTTCTCCATTCAAACTTACCTCCAAACTGACTTGACCCTCAACCCTACTGTACCTAATAAGCTTGCTATTATTCACATTTACTCTCAGCTTTCTTCTTTCACACACCTTACCAAACTCAGTCACCAGCTTCTGCAGTTTCTCACATGAATCAGCCACCAGCGATGTATCATCAGCGAACAACAACTGACTCACTTCTCAAGCTCCCTCATCCACAATAGACTGCATACTTGTCCCTCTTTCCAAAACTCTTGCATTCACCTCCCTAACAACCCCATCCATAAACAAATCAAACAACCATGGAGACATCGCACACCCCTCCCGCAAACCTACATTCATTGAGAAGCAATCACTTTCCTCTCTTCCTACACGTACACATGCCTTACATCCTCGATAAAAACTTTCCACTGTTTCTAACAACTTGCCTCCCAAACCATATATTCTTAATACCTTCCACAAAGCATCTCTATGAACTCTATCATATGCCTTCTCCAGATCCATAAATGCTACATACAAATCCATTTGCTTTTCTAAGTATTTCTCACATACATTCTTCAAAGCAAACACCTGATCCACACATCCTCTACCACTTCTGAAACCACACTATGTGTGTTTGTGTGTGTGTGTGTGTGTGTGTGTGTGTGTGTGTGTGTGTGTGTGTGTGTGTGTGTGTGTGGTGTGTGTGTTGTATATATAGTTTAGCATATACAAAAAACCTACCAATGTATTCTCATATATCCATTATTACTCATCTCAACATGAGAGTAAAGTTATCATCATTTCAATCTGTGTTCCTTAGGGCATTACGTATTTGTAGTCCAGAGTTTATTGATGATTAGCTTGAGAAGATATATTCTATTGGATAATTTCTATTGATAAATCCCTTAAGTCAGCAAAAAAACTATTTCATAGAGTTGAGCCCAAACCTCCCACTGACACCAAGGATCTTTAGTTTTACCTTTTAATAATAATTTCACTTTACTTCCCATGTTGCTTAAATCCTTTAATGTGAATGTTGCCTTCAGCAACAATAATACTATAAAGAATATCTTAATCAGGAATTCACCAGAAAATTCTCTTGGATGCATCTATAAAGTGCTATGTGGAAATTGTGATAAATCTTATGTTGGTCAGACTGGTAAGGATCTTTCTGTTAGACTTAAGCAACATAAATATAGTATAAGAACGGGACAAGAATCAAATGCCTTGTTCAATCACGTTAAAACCTATGATCATTGTATTGACCGGAGTAATGCCATCTCAGTAATTAACTCTAACTCTATTACCACGAGAAATATCATTGAATCTTCTATCACTGAATACAAAAAGACTTATAATCTTAAAATTATTGATGGTCTATACAAATTAGATAACTATGTTGTTTATAAAATTTGTAAAATGATAAGCTTATGAGCGCTCGTTGTATGTCTTGGATAATCGCATATTTACGAAATGGCGTCCTAGCTAAGTTTCTTCGATGTATATCAACTGACTTATATCTATATTCCTCTCTTGTGTCTCCCCTGATGATGTGATCACTACACGAAAGTGCACTTGGTAACTTATCGTGTTTCATTTTCCCCGTGGACTCATAGGAATATATATATATATATATATATATATATATATATATATATATATATATATATATATATATATATATATATATATACATATATATATATATATATATATATATATATATATATATATATATATATATATATATATACACACACATCTTTCTTATCATACTTTGTCGCTGTCTCCCGTGTTAGCGAGGTAGCGCAAGGTAACAGACGAAAGAATGGCCCAACCCACCCACACACACATGTACATACATACACGTCCACACACGTACATATAAATACCTATACATCTCAACGTATACATATATATATACACACAAAGACATATACATATATACACATGTACATAATTCATACTGTCTGCCCTTATTCATTCCCATCGCCACCCCGCCACACATGGAATAACAACCACCTCCCCTCGCATGTGCGCGAGGTAGCACTAGGAAAAGACAACAAAGGCCACATTCGTTCACACCCAGTCTCTAGCTTCATGTATACATGTATATCTATCTATCTATCTATCTATCTATCTATCTATCTATCTATCCCCTTTCTAAAAGGGGAAACAGAAGGAGTCATCCTCCTCGAAGGCTCAGATTGGGGTGTCTAAATGTGTGTGGATGTAACCAAGATGAGAAAAAAGGAGAGATAGGTAGTATGTTTGAGGAAAGGAACCTGGATGTTTTGGCTCTGAGTGAAACGAAGCTCAAGGGTAAAGGGGAAGAATGGTTTGGGAATGTCGTGGGAGTAAAGTCAGGGATTAGTGAGAGGAAAAGAGCAAGGGAAGGAGTAGCACTACTTCTGAAACAGGAGTGGTGGGAGTATGTGATAGAGTGTAAGAAAGTAAACTCTAGATTGATATGGGTAAAACTGAAAGTTGATGGAGAGAGATGGGTGATTATTGGTGCATATGCACCTGGGCATGAGAAGAAAGATCATGAGAGGCAAGTGTTTTGGGAGCAGCTGAATGAGTGTGTTAGTGGTTTTGATGCACGAGACCGGGTTATAGTGATGGGTGATTTTAATGCTAAGGTGAATAATGTGGCAGTTGAGGGAATAATTGGTATACATGGGGTGTTCAGTGGTGTAAATGGAAATGGTGAAGAGCTTGTAGATTTATGTGCTGAAAAAGAACAGGTGATTGGGAATACCTGGTTTAAAAAGAGAGATATACATAAGTATACGTATGTAAGTAGGAGAGATGGCCAGAGAGCATTATTGGATTACGTGTTAATTGATAGGCGCGCGAAAAAGACACTTTTGGATGTTAATGTGCTGAGAGGTGCAACTGGAGGGATGTCTGATCATTATCTTGTGGAGGCGAAGGTGAAGATTTGTATAGGATTTCAGAAAAGAAGAGAGAATGTTGGGGTGAAGAGAGTGGTGAGAGTAAGTGAGCTTGGGAAGGAGACTTGTGTGAGAAAGTACCAGGAGAGACTGAGTACAGTGTGGAAAAAGGTGCGAACAAAGGGGGTAAGGGGAGTGAGGAAGGAATGGGATGTATTTAGGGAAGCAGTGATGGCTTGCGCAAAAGGTGCTTGTGGCATGAGAAGCGTGGGAGGTGGACAGATTAGAAAGGGCAGTGAGTGGTGGGATGAAGAAGTAAGGTTATTAGTGAAAGAGAAGAGAGAGGCATTTGGACGATTTTTGCAGGGAAATAATGCAAATGAGTGGGAGATGTATAAAAGAAAGAGGCAGAAGGTCAAGAGAAAGGTGCAAGAGGTGAAAAAGAGGGCAAATGAGAGTTGTGGTGAGAGAGTATCATTAAATTTTAGGGAGAATGAAAAGATGTTTTGGAAGGAGGTAAATAAAGTGAGTAAGACAAGGGAACAAATGGGAACTTCAGTGAAGGGGGCAAATAGAGAGGTGATAACAAGTAGTGGTGATGTGAGAAGGAGATGGAGCGAGTATTTTGAAGGTTTGTTGAATGTGTTTGATGATAGAGTGGCAGATATAGGGTGTTTTGGTCGAGGTGGTGTGCAAAGTGAGAGGGTTAGGGAAAATGATTTGGTAAACAGAGAAGAGGTAGTAAAAGCTTTGCGGAAGATGAAAGCCGGCAAGGCAGCGGGTTTGGATGGTGTTGCAGTGGAATTTATTAAGAAAGGGGGTGACTGTATTGTTGACTGGTTGGTAAGGTTATTCAATGTATGTATGATTCATGGTGAGGTGCCTGAGGATTGGCGGAATGCTTGCATAATGCCATTGTACAAAGGCAAAGGGGACAAAGGTGAGTGCTCAAGTTACAGAGGTATAAGTTTGTTGAGTATTCCTGGTAAATTATATGGGAGGGTATTGATTGAGAGGGTGAAGGCATGTACAGAGCATCAGATTGGGGAAGAGCAGTGTGGTTTGAGAAGTGGTAGAGGATGTGTGCATCAGGTGTTTGCTTTGAAGAATGTATGTGAGAAATACTTAGAAAAGCAAATGGATGTGTATGTAGCATTTATGGATCTGGAGAAGGCATATGATAGAGTTGATAGAGATTCTTTGTGGAAGGTATTAAAATATATAGTGTGGGAGGCAAGTTGTTAGAAACAGTGAAAAGTTTTTATCGAGGATGTAAGGCATGTGTACGTGTAGGAAGAGAGGAAAGTAATTGGTTCTCAGTGAATGTAGGTTTGCGGCATGGGTGTGTGATGTCTCCATGGCTGTTTAATTTGTTTATGGATGGGGTTGTTACGGAGGTGAATGCAAGAGTTTTGGAAAGGGGCAAGTATGCAGTCTGTTGTGGATGAGAGAGCTGGGGAGGTGGGTCAGTTGTTGTTCGCTGGTGATACAGCACTGGTGGCTGATTCGTGTGAGAAACTGCAGAAGCTGGTGACTGAGTTTGATAAAGTGTTTGAAAGAAGAAAGCTGAGAGTAAATGTGAATAAGAGCAAGGTTATTAGGTACAGTAGGGTTGAGGATCAAGTCAATTGGGAGGTAAGTTTGAATGGAGAAAAACTGAAGGAAGTGAAGTGTTTTAGATATCTGGGAGTGGATTTGGCAGCGGATGGAACCATGGAAGCGGAGGTGAATCATAGGGTGGGGGAGGGGGCGAAAGTTCTGGGAGCCTTGAAGAATGTGTGGAAGTCGAGAATATTATCTCGGAAAGCAAAAATGAGTATGTTTGAAGGAGTAGTGGTTCCAATAATGTTGTATGGTTGCGAGGCATGGGCTATGGATAGAGTTGTGCGGAGGAGGGTGGATGTGCTGGAAATGAGATGTTTGAGGACAATATGTGGTGTGAGGTGGTTTGATCGAGTAAGTAATGTAAGGGTAAGAGAGATGTATGGTAATAAAAAGAGTGTGGTTGAGAGGGCAGAAGAAGGTGTTTTGAAATGGTTTGGTCACATGGAGAGAATGAGTGAGGAAGGATTGACCAAAAAGATATATGTGTCAGAGGTGGAGGGAATGAGGAGAAGTGGGAGACCAAATTGGAGGTGGAAAGATGGAGTGAAAAAGATTTTGTGTGATCGGGGCCTGAACATCCAAGAGGGTGAAAGGTGTGCAAGGAATAGAGTGAATTGGAACAATGTGGTATACCGGGGTCGACTTGCTGTCAAGGGATGGAACCAGGGCATGTGAAGCGTCTGGGGTAAAAGACCATGGAAAGTCTGTGGGGCCTGGATGTGGAAAGGGAGCTGTGGGGTCGGTGCATTATTACATGACAGCTAGAGACTGAGTGTGAACAAATGTGGCCTTTGTTGTCTCTTCTAGCTCTACCTCGAACACACGAGGGGGGAGGGAGTAGTTATTTCATGTGTGGCGAGGTGGCGATGGGAATAAATAAAGGCAAACAGTATGAATTATGTACATGTGTATATATGTATATATCTGTGTGTGTATATATGTATACGTTTAGATGTATAGGTATGTATATTTGCGTGTGTGGTCGTGTATGTATATACATGTGTATGTGGGTGGGTTGGAAAATTAAAAGAAAAAACAAGTGGGGAGGATTTCCAGCCCCCCGCCCCCTCCCCTTTTAGTCGCCTTCTACGACACGCAGGGAATACGTGGGAATTATTCCCAATTGCAGTTTCGTGTAATAATCACATCATCAGGGGAGCCACAAGAAAGAAATATAACAGTCAGTTGATTTACAACGAAGAGACGTAGCTAGGACGCCATTTGGTAAACATGCCTTTCATTACTTTCTCGATCAAGCCGCCTCACACTAACCACATTCCTCAAACATTTCGTTTCAGAAACATCCACCCTCCTTCCCACAACACTATCGAGAGCCCATTCCTCACAACCATATAACATTGTTAAAAGTACTATTCTTTCAAACATGCCCATATGTGCTCTCCGTGATAACGTTCTATTGTTTTCACACTCTTCATCGCTCACGAAACACTCGCCCCTTCCCCCCATGTCTCACTTCCGCTTCCATTGTTCCATTCGCAGCCATGTCCACTCCAAGATATCTAAAACACTTCACTTCCTCTAATGGTCTACCATTTAGGCTCACATCCTATATAACTTGGCCCTCAACCCTGCTAAACCTAATAACCTTGCTTTTATTTACATTTACTCAACTTTCTCTTTTCACACACTCTTCCAAATTCAGTCACTAACCTCTGCAGATATTCACTCGCATCAGCCACCAGTCAGTCTGTATCATCGGCAAACAACAACTGATTCACCTTAAAGGCCCTCCTACCCCCAAAAGACTGGATACTTATAAATGAATTACAGTGACCATTACTGTAGCTTTACTATAACTGGATTAGCGAGTGTATTACTGCATCTACACTATCTCTGCATTACTGAGAGTGTATTACCGTGCCATCACTATAAAGAGATTACTATCAATACCACTGCATCTTCACTATAACTGAACTAGAATAACATGGCTGTATTTTCAATAATCACTACCTGCCTAGAAGACAATATCTTCACTATAAGTGAAACAGAATAAGTGCATGACTATATCTTTACTATAAGTGAAACAGAAGAACTGCAAAATTATATTATACCCGAAACATAGTAACTGCATGACTCTATCTTCAATACAACCGAGATAGAGTAACTGCATGACTCTATCTTCACTACAACCGAGATAGAGTAACTGCATGACTCTATCTTCACTACAACCGAGATAGAGTAACTGCATGACTCTATCTTCACTACAACCGAGATAGAGTAACTGCATGACTCTATCTTCACTACAACCGAGATAGAGTAACTGCATGACTCTATCTTCACTACAACCGAGATAGAGTAACTGCATGACTCTATCTTCACTACAACCGAGATAGAGTAACTGTATGACTATATCTTCACTATAACTGAAAAAGAATAACTGCATAACTTTATCTTCACTATAACTGATATTGAATAACTGCGTGACTATATCGTTACTTTAACTGAAACATAATAACTGGTATACTGTATCGTCACTACAAATAAACCAAAGTGAATGACAGTAAGTTCAGTATAACTATATGCATGACTGTATTTTCAACATAACTGCATGACTGTATCTTCGCTATAAATGAACCAGTTACATGACTATATTCGTCATATACGAACTGGACTGGAGTAACCAGTGCCACTATATATTCACTTTAAATAACTAGAGTAGCAACGTTTGCATTCGGCAATGTCACCATATCTCCACTACTAGCACTGAAGTTAATTGCACTCATGAATTAACTTCACTACTAGACTCACTTAACTTCACTGCTCTCGTGACAAAAGGATGTCTTTACCTTATAAAAATGTCAATTATGTAGTATATATTTTCTTAAGGAGTCCAGTTGAGGATTAAGATAAAATAAAAACCCAAAGGCATGGATATCAAACTTCTTATGTTGGCTCTTGTCGTGTGTAGCGTGCATGTGTATATCTGGTGGGAACAGCAGTGGGTGGGTCTCGTGGCAGACGAGGTTCTTGGAATTTGCAGCGATTTTACCGGTGAGCTTGGCACAGTAGAGGCTCCATCACCCTTCTGGTTCACCCTACCTGTCGCAGGGCCCCTGGTGGCCAACCACCAGAGGAAACTCCAGTTGCGGTTGGCGCTGGCTTACCTGCAGGAAGTACGTCATCCTAGAAATTCACTCAAACGACAGTTGTTGCTGGGACTTGCAGCACTTGGTGTTTGCCTCCTTACTTTATTGACTTGTTTGAGGAGATGGAGAAGAAGAAAAGCTGTACACGACCAACGAAGAGACCTCGATGGTGGCTAGGTTGAGGACACGGTACACCATGATGTGCAGAGTGAGGACACGATAGAAAATGATGTTGAGGTTGAGGACACGGTACAGCATGATGTGCAGAGTGAGGACACGACAGAAAATGATGTTGAGGTTGAGGACACGGTACAGCATGATGTGCAGAGTGAGGACACGATAGAAAATGATGTTGAGGTTGAGGACACGGTACAGCATGATGTGCAGAGTGAGGACACGACAGAAAATGATGTTGAGGTTGAGGACACGATAGAAAATGATGTTGAGGTTGAGGACACGATAGAAAATGATGTTGAGGTTGAGGACACGGTACAGCATGATGTGCAGAGTGAGGACACGATAGAAAATGATGTTGAGGTTGAGGACACGGTACAGCATGATGTGAAGCCTGAGGACACGATAGAAAATGATGTTGAGGTTGAGGACACGGTACAGCATGATGTGCAGAGTGAGGACACGATAGAAAATGATGTTGAGGTTGAGGACTCGATACAGCATGATGTGCAGAGTGAGGACACGATAGAAAATGATGTTGAGGTTGAGGACACGGTACAGCATGATGTGCAGAGTGAGGACACGATAGAAAATGATGTTGAGGTTGAGGACACGGTACAGCATGATGTGCAGAGTGAGGACACGACAGAAAATGATGTTGAGGTTGAGGACACGATAGAAAATGATGTTGAGGTTGAGGACTCGATACAGCATGATGTGCAGAGTGAGGACACGATAGAAAATGATGTTCAGGTTGAGGACACGGTACAGCATGATGTGCAGAGTGAGGACACGATAGAAAATGATGTTCAGGTTGAGGACACGGTACAGCATGATGTGCAGAGTGAGGACACGATAGAAAATGATGTTGAGGTTGAGGACACGGTACAGCATGATGTGCAGTCTGACGATGAGGTTGAGAACATGCAGGATGATGAACCATCTGATATTAATGTTTAGGATAATACTGAAGTTGATACCCAGGTTCAGAAGCTGACAGAAATACAGTGTGTCGATGAATCAGACGAGGAAGACGATCAAGGAATAGACCCAGTTTTCTTTATCCAGGAGGGAATTGATGAAATTAAATTTATCAAGAAGTTGGACGAAGGAGGCAATGGGATAATACACCAAGTATTATTCAATGGGGAGAAGAGTGTTAGTAAAACCCTTCATGATGAACACGACTTCTTCAATTTACTGGATGAGGCCGAAATCCTATAACACCTAAAGGGAGCCGGAGGGGCTCCTTTCTTGTACGGCCTGTCCCAAGTACCTGCCAGGATGATCATGTCCTTCGTCGGCAGTCCTTATGAGAAATACCTACAAACCCGATCAGAAAAAGATATTGTCGACTCTGTCATCTCCATTTTAGACCTACTGGAAGAGATCCACGAAGCAGGCGTCATACACAATGATATTAAAATTGACAACATCACTGTGACCTACGTCGGTGGCGTGTCCTTCCATTTCGTTGACTTCGGCCTGAGCACGATGGAAGGAGAAATTCTAAAACTGGTGGGTGAAGGAGGGAAACCTTGGATGTCCCCGGAATCCGTGAACCGTGAACCCCTCTCACCTGCCAGTGACGTGTTCTCCCTCGGCTTTTTATTCAATGATATTCAAAGTTACGTCGAGAAAGAATAGGTAAAGCGACACCTCAAAGAACTGCGAAAACTTGTGGAAGTCCGTGACCCGGCAAGGCGACCATCGCTGGCTGATATAAAAGCCGGTATAGAGAAGGTGAAGGAGCGAGCGTGGCGAGAGCGTAAGGGTCGTCCAGCTAAGCGGGTTAGGAGAACCAAGTTGCCAGCAGGTTGATGTGTGACGTGTCATCATCATCATCATCATTATCTTCCGTCTTCTTCACGTGAACCCATGTTGAAGGTATGTACTCATGGTGACGACGAAGGGAATCCCTTACTCAAAAGTGAGGTTTGATACATTCCGTCAGTTACCTTTCCATATATTATATATACATATACATATACATATATATTGTATTATCTAATATTTGCTGAACTTTTTTAGATTTCTCTCCATGTGTGAGAGGGTCAAGATGGCCCCGCTGCTGCTGCTGGGTGTGTACACCTCCTGAGGTTGTGTCACGTCTGCACATCTGACGGTGTCTTGTCTCGCTTGGTCAAAAAAGGATTTTTTCACAGTTACGGAGAGAGAGAGAGAGAGAGAGAGAGAGAGAGAGAGAGAGAGAGAGAGAGAGAGAGAGAGAGAGAGAGAGAGAGAGAGAGAGAGAGAGAGAGAGAGAGATGCATTACAAGTGTCAGACCTAGCCCCGCCCCCCCTCCCCCTTACCACGTTACAGCACAAAACGGGTAATTACAATGAGAGGTCGACCTGCACCTGCCTCTCCTGGATGTGCCTGGCAGTGGAGCCATGGTCTCACAAGTTCGACCTCAGCCTCTACAACACCATCACCCACCAATATGGCCAACAACACTTACACCCAGAGTTGAACTCCAGCCTCTCCCGCCCACCCACCACCACTGTGTCACACGTCCAGCCTCTCCCACCCACCCACCACCACTGTGTCACACGTCCAGCCTCTCCCACCCACCCACCACCACTGTGTCACACGTCCAGCCTCTCCCACCCACCCACCACCACTGTGTCACACGTCCAGCCTCTCCCACCCACCCACCCACCACTGTGTCACACGTCCAGCCTCTCCCACCCACCCACCACCACTGTGTCACACGTCCAGCCTCTCCCACCCACCCACCACCACTGTGTCACACGTCCAGCCTCTCCCACCCACCCACCACCACTGTGTCACACGTCCAGCCTCTCCCACCCACCCACCACCACTGTGTCACACGTCCAGCCTCTCCCACCCACCCACCACCACTGTGTCACACGTCCAGCCTCTCCCACCCACCCACCACCACTGTGTCACACGTCCAGCCTCTCCCACCCACCCACCACCACTGTGTCACACGTCCAGCCTCTCCCACCCACCCACCACCACTGTGTCACACGTCCAGCCTCTCCCACCCACCCACCACCACTGTGTCACACGTCCAGCTCGAGTGGTAGGAATGTAGGGGATGACTCTGCCTCTGCCAGTGGGGGATTGCTGTGCTTCTCCCAGGATTGACAACACCTCTGCCCCTGATCATGTTAACTCCACTACCTGTACTGGTTACTTTGGTCCACAAGCAAATAGTGATGATTCAGTCTTAAATGATCCTTGTTTATGCCTTAAGGAGAGAGAGTTTTACACTCGCGTTGCCCAGTCTCCTGACTTTCTGTATATGTACCATATCTTTACACCTATGTATGTATGTATCTATAAAATGCATGTATGTATGCACACACACACACACACACACACACACACGACCTGTTAAGACCTTACTCGTCCAATCATTCTTAATGAACCCCACATTTCCGGCACCATCCGGCATGGTGACCCTAGTATAAGACATCGTTCCATTTCCTCTATTACGTAGGTAATGTTTATAATATAAATCATGCAATTGTATACCAAATGTATGATAACATTTTGTCTTCTCGGTTCCTTTTCATCAATTTATATACAGGTAAGTTTTCTCTTTATCGAGGTGGGATAAGCTACGTGCACTCGGCTTGTAAATGTGGTGACTTTCCCTTCATTACCACAATGGTGTGCTGAACTGAAGATGTAGAATTCCGTAGATGAAACTAAGATAGGAAATCAATCTACATCAAAAACTGAACGTATGTATCTTCAGATGGACATAAACGGACGGACAGAGGGGCACACTGGAGCAAATGAATTTCAATATCACCACTTAAAGTAGACCTCTCAACTAGTTGTGGCTTTAAAGCAAACATTTTCTAGCCCAGGTTTAGTTAGCACCTAAACTAATCCCCGCGACCTTACCTTAAGAAATAGTTTCAGAAGGTTCTGTCTGAACACATTTGTAAGGTAAGGTCATTTACTATACGTTTCAGTGGCGGACAAACGCTGTTCTTCGCCAATATCTCGTCAACGATTCATTGTATCATTATGATATTTCAGCACACTAACACCCGGGCCAGATGTATGGCTGACATACCACATTGCTATATGTGTTATGTTCAGCACACTAACACCCGGTCCAGATGTATGGCTGACATACCACATTGCTATATGTGTTATGTTCAGCACACTAACACCCGGGCCAGATGTATGGCTGACATACCACATTGCTATATGTGTTATGTGAGGAGTTGACTCGTGAAAATGATACAAAACCGAGTGGTCATATTGACGCTTTCCAAGGAAAGTGTGGCCCCCCAAACACCCTCCCATTTCCACCCCTTCTCACCCTCATTATCCCTCTTCTTCTCCCCTAACTCCTCATCACCCAACCTGGTGTCCCTCCCTATTTTCCCATAACTTTAGTATATAATTATGATAGAATGTTATGTAGGTGTACATGCATAGGTATAATTATTAACTAACAGTATGGTATAATTCCATAGACGCAAGACGTGTTTCACGTTGATAATTACTGTACAACAGCATATTTACATACGTGTAGTATGTAGAGGGTCGATTTTACGTTCCTTATGGTCAACCAAGTGAACATGATGTACTGCCATTACCTGTGGTCTGGACCTTCTAGGAAATGTTATTGTTGTTATTAGTACATACTGTGTACCTACCTATCATAAACTGTTTACCTGGTCCAGTTAATATACTGTCAGTTTGTTGACTGGTCTCTTTCATATTCATATTATCACGAAATTATAATCTACATATATTTTCGCCCTCTATATATATATATATATATATATATATATATATATATATATATATATATATATATATATATATATATATATATATATATATATATATATATATATATATTATGCTTAATAGTCATTACTCTATATATATATATAGAGTATTGTTGACTGGTTGGTAAGGTTATTTAATGTATAGTATGATTCATGGTGAGGTGCCTCAGGATTGGCGAAATGCGTGCATAGTGCCATTGTACAAAGGCAAAGGGGATAAGAGTGAGTGCTCAAATTACAGAGGTATAAGTTTGTTGAGTATTCCTGGTAAATTATATGGGAGGATATTGATTGAGAGGGTGAAGGCATGTACAGAGCATCAGATTGGGGAAGAGCAGTGTGGTTTCAGAAGTGGTAGAGGATGTGTGGATCAGGTGTTTGCTTTGAAGAATGTATGTGAGAAATACTTAGAAAAGCAAATGGATTTGTATGTAGCATTTATGGATCTGGAGAAGGCATATGATAGAGTTGATAGAGATGCTCTGTGGAAGGTATTAAGAATATATGGTGTGGGAGGCAAGTTGTTAGAAGCAGTGAAAAGTTTTTATCGAGGATGTAAGGCATGTGTACGTGTAGGAAGAGAGGAAAGTGATTGGTTCTCAGTGAATGTAGGTTTGCGGCAGGGGTATGTGATGTCTCCATGGTTGTTTAATTTGTTTATGGATGGGGTTGTTAGGGAGGTGAATGCAAGAGTTTTGGAAAGAGGGGCAAGTATGAAGTCTGTTGGGGATGAGAGAGCTTGGGAAGTGAGTCAGTTGTTGTTCGCTGATGATACAGCGCTGGTGGCTGATTCATGTGAGAAACTGCAGAAGCTGGTGACTGAGTTTGGTAAAGTGTGTGAAAGAAGAAAGTTAAGAGGAAATGTGAATAAGAGCAAGGTTATTAGGTACAGTAGGGTTGAGGGTCAAGTCAATTGGGAGGTGAGTTTGAATGGAGAAAAACTGGAGGAAGTGAAGTGTTTTAGATATCTGGGAGTGGATCTGGCAGCGGATGGAACCATGGAAGCGGAAGTGGATCATAGGGTGGGGGAGGGGGCGAAAATTCTGGGAGCCTTGAAGAATGTGTGGAAGTCGAGAACATTATCTCGGAAAGCAAAAATGGGTATGTTTGAAGGAATAGTGGTTCCAACAATGTTGTATGGTTGCGAGGCGTGGGCTATGGATAGAATTGTGCGCAGGAGGATGGATGTGCTGGAAATGAGATGTTTGAGGACAATGTGTGGTGTGAGGTGGTTTGATCGAGTAAGTAACGTAAGGGTAAGAGAGATGTGTGGAAATAAAAAGAGCGTGGTTGAGAGAGCAGAAGAGGGTGTTTTGAAATGGTTTGGGCACATGGAGAGAATGAGTGAGGAAAGATTGACCAAGAGGATATATGTGTCGGAGGTGGAGGGAACGAGGAGAAGAGGGAGACCAAATTGGAGGTGGAAAGATGGAGTGAAAAAGATTTTGTGTGATCGGGGCCTAAACATGCAGGAGGGTGAAAGGAGGGCAAGGAATAGAGTGAATTGGAGCGATGTGGTATACCGGGGTTGACGTGCTGTCAGTGGATTGAATCGGGGCATGTGAAGCGTCTGGGGTAAACCATGGAAAGCTGTGTAGGTATGTATATTTGCGTGTGTGGACGTATGTATATACATGCGTATGGGGGTGGGTTGGGCCATTTCTTTCGTCTGTTTCCTTGCGCTGCCTCGCAAACGCGGGAGACAGCGACAAAGCAAAAAAAAAAAAAAAATATATATATATATATATATATATATATATATATATATATATATATATATATATATATATATATATATATATATATATATATATCCTACACACCGTGGGATTTCAACACAGACAGTCACAACGATAGATGTATGTAAGGAGGGAATCGCTGGACGTTGTGTATCGTCGGACTGACGCTCTCCGGGCTGTACAACGCCACCGAGAGGAGGGAAGGAAGGTGGTATATGTGGATGAGACGTGGTTTACCACCAGGATGGGCCACAGTAGGGAGTGGGTAGATACCACACAGGTTCCAAGCAACACCACGTACAGTCGTCAGGTAACACCACCTGGTGAAGCGATGTGTAGTGGTCGCAGGTGGCACGGACGAAGGCTTTGTTGACGGCTCATACCTGTGCTACCCAGCCAAGACCAACCAGGGTGATTATCATGGAGAAATGAATGCCGAACTCTTCCTACAATGGCTAACAACGCAGCTCCTTCCGTCACTGCCAGAGCCATCGGTACTTGTGCTAGACAATGCACCATACCACAGCCAGATGACGGAGGAGAGTCGATGCCCTACCACAGCCACCAGGAAGGCGGACCTCATCACCAGGTGGCTGGAGGAGCAACGCAAGATTTCCATCCCACCTGCTGCTGCCACTCCTCGCCCTGAGCTGCTGGTCCTCTGCCAGCAGAACCGTCCACAGCCCCAGTATAAGACCATCCGTGTGTGGGGCCACCAGGTCATACGGTTGCCACCCCGAGCTGAACACCATCGAGCAAGTATGGGGATTAATGAAGCGTCATGTGCGCTCCACACTCCAGCGGTTTACCCGGACGGACCTAAAGGCAAGACTGGAAGAAGCCAGGCAATTGGTACACAAGGACGTGTGGGCGGGAGCTGTTCAGCGCTCCCGTAAATATGAAGAAGAATACTGGAGGAGTGACAACACACACGAGGGAGTCGAACCCGTTATTATTAACATCGCCAGTGATGATGAAGACGATGACGTTTTCTTTGATAGTGATTACGAATAAATTTGGTTTTGTCATGTTGTCATCATTCTATTCCTACAGTATTATATATATATATATATTGATTGAGAGGGTGAAGGCATGTACAGAGCATCAGATTGGGGAAGAGCAGTGTGGTTTCAGAAGTGGTAGAGGATGTGTGGATCAGGTGTTTGCTTTGAAGAATGTATGTGAGAAATACTTAGAAAAGCAAATGGATTTGTATGTAGCATTTATGGATCTGGAGAAGGCATATGATAGAGTTGATAGAGATGCTCTGTGGAAGGTATTAAGAATATATGGTGTGGGAGGAAAGTTGTTAGAAGCAGTGAAAAGTTTTTATCGAGGATGTAAGGCATGTGTACGTGTAGGAAGAGAGGAAAGTGATTGGTTCTCAGTGAATGTAGGTTTGCGGCAGGGGTGTGTGATGTCTCCATGGTTGTTTAATTTGTTTATGGATGGGGTTGTTAGGGAGGTAAATGCAAGAGTTTTGGAAAGGGGCAAGTATGAAGTCTGTTGGGGATGAGAGAGCTTGGGAAGTGAGTCAGTTGTTGTTCGCTGATGATACAGCGCTGGTGGCTGATTCATGTGAGAAACTGCAGAAGCTGGTGACTGAGTTTGGTAAAGTGTGTGGAAGAAGAAAGTTAAGAGTAAATGTGAATAAGAGCAAGGTTATTAGGTACAGTAGGGTTGAGGGTCAAGTCAATTGGGAGGTGAGTTTGAATGGAGAAAAACTGGAGGAAGTGAAGTGTTTTAGATATCTGGGAGTGGATCTGGCAGCGGATGGAACCATGGAAGTGGAAGTGGATCATAGGGTGGGGGAGGGGGCGAAAATTCTGGGGGCCTTGAAGAATGTGTGGAAGTCGAGAACATTATCTCGGAAAGCAAAAATGGGTATGTTTGAAGGAATAGTGGTTCCAACAATGTTGTATGGTTGCGAGGCGTGGGCTATGGATAGAGTTGTGCGCAGGAGGATGGATGTGCTGGAAATGAGATGTTTGAGGACAATGTGTGGTGTGAGGTGGTTTGATCGAGTGAGTAACGTAAGGGTAAGAGAGATGTGTGGAAATAAAAAGAGCGTGGTTGAGAGAGCAGAAGAGGGTGTTTTGAAGTGGTTTGGGCACATGGAGAGAATGAGTGAGGAAAGATTGACCAAGAGGATATATGTGTCGGAGGTGGAGGGAACGAGGAGAA
This sequence comes from Panulirus ornatus, assembly GCF_036320965.1. Lineage (NCBI taxonomy): Eukaryota > Metazoa > Arthropoda > Malacostraca > Decapoda > Palinuridae > Panulirus > Panulirus ornatus. The sequence goes on along the minus strand of NC_092277.1, from coordinate 2,878,925 downwards.
GAGGGAGACCAAATTGGAGGTGGAAAGATGGAGTGAAAAAGATTTTGTGTGATCGGGGCCTGAACATGCAGGAGGGTGAAAGGAGGGCAAGGAATAGAGTGAATTGGAGCGATGTGGTATACCGGGGTTGACGTGCTGTCAGTGGATTGAATCAAGGCATGTGAAGCGTCTGGGGTAAACCATGGAAAGCTGTGTAGGTATGTATGTTTGCGTGTGTGGATGTATGTATATACATGTGTATGGGGGGGGGGGTTGGGCCATTTCTTTTCGTCTGTTTCCTTGCGCTACCTCGCAAACGCGGGAGACAGCGACAAAGTATAATAAAAAAAATATGATAATAATATATATATATATATATATATATATATATATATATATATATATATATATATATATATATATATAATTTATATATATATATACATTTATCTCTGTGATAAGTGTGAGAATGAATTCTATAGTCTACGTGAAGTTCAGCAACCATAAATTCAAACAATGGAGGAAGAATATGAAAGCCGTGCCTGGGATGAGGCTCCTGATGCAGAGCCTCTGGAGGAAGATGAAGCCCTCAGTCCAGCGGACATTCAGTCCAGCTGCCTATGGCAGTTCTCGAGCACTGACTTCATCATGGAACCTGGTATATTTTCAACACTTAAAAGACTGTGTTCATATGACTTGCGTTGGGTTGGATGCTGGGGAGGATTTGAAGACTGCTGTACAGAGGCTCTTTTCCAGTCAAGACAAACCAACCAACCGTTCTGTGGAGTATTTACTTCAATCAGATAGAATCAGACGGTGGAAGAGAATCGCCGTGACGGGAACTGTGTCCTTCAGCATGGCAAGGAAATTGCCCATCGCTGACCAACACTTCCACTGAACCTCTATCATCACCTCGTTAAGATCATCGTGTGTCAAGACATCATATAAAGCGCCTCTTCGCAAACGGAACTACCTTGGGCCACCAGTGATGCTACTACGTTTGTGAATCAAGAACCATTGCAACACAAACCTCGCCAGGTGGTAGAGTTTCCCGCAGTGTATCAGACAGACTTCCCCAGAACTTTTTTAAAGGGGAAGTAAATGTTTATAGTTGTGTTACTGGAGTGATAGTTTTCATACATGGTGTTTTGACAAGAAAATAGTGAAATTGGAGAAAAATGTAGCTTAGACATTGAAGCTTATTGATACAGTGGTTAAATTGATGAGAACTGCTATTGACGTTTGTGTAAATAAATTATAATTTCCTTTTTCCATAGCCAGAGGTTGAACCATTACGTGACATTCATTTTTTCATTCAAGCTAGAAGTTTCAGTTTTCTAAATTGTTTCTTACATTTTTCATATGTATATATATGTATGTGTGTGTGTGTGTGTGTGTGTGTATGTGCGTATGTATGTGTATGTGTGTGTATGTGTATATGTATGTATATATGTATATTATCCCTGGGGATAGGGGTGAAAGAATACTTCCCACGTATTCCTCGCGTGTCGTAGAAAGCGACTAGAGGGGACGGGAGCGGGGGGCCGGAAATCCTCCCCTCCTTGTATTAACTTTCTAAAATGGGAAACAGAAGAGGATGTGTGGATCAGGTGTTTGCTTTGAAGAATGTATGTGAGAAATACTTAGAAAAGCAAATGGATTTGTATGTAGCATTTATGGATCTGGAGAAGGCATATGATAGAGTTGATAGAGATGCTCTGTGGAAGGTATAAAGAATATATGGTGTGGGAGGAAAGTTGTTAGAAGCAGTGAAAAGTTTTTATCGAGGATGTAAGGCATGTGTACGTGTAGGAAGAGAGGAAAGTGATTGGTTCTCAGTGAATGTAGGTTTGCGGCAGGGGTGTGTGATGTCTCCATGGTTGTTTAATTTGTTTATGGATGGGGTTGTTAGGGAGGTAAATGCAAGAGTTTTGGAAAGAGGGGCAAGTATGAAGTCTGTTGGGGATGAGAGAGCCTGGGAAGTGAGTCAGTTGTTGTTCGCTGATGATACAGCGCTGGTGGCTGATTCATGTGAGAAACTGCAGAAGCTGGTGACTGAGTTTGGTAAAGTGTGTGGAAGAAGAAAGTTAAGAGTAAATGTGAATAAGAGCAAGGTTATTAGGTACAGTAGGGTTGAGGGTCAAGTCAATTGGGAGGTGAGTTTGAATGGAGAAAAACTGGAGGAAGTGAAGTGTTTTAGATATCTGGGAGTGGATCTGGCAGCGGATGGAACCATGGAAGCGGAAGTGGATCATAGGGTGGGGGAGGGGGCGAAAATTCTGGGGGCCTTGAAGAATGTGTGGAAGTCGAGAACATTATCTCGGAAAGCAAAAATGGGTATGTTTGAAGGAATAGTGGTTCCAACAATGTTGTATGGTTGCGAGGCGTGGGCTATGGATAGAGTTGTGCGCAGGAGGATGGATGTGCTGGAAATGAGATGTTTGAGGACAATGTGTGGTGTGAGGTGGTTTGATCGAGTGAGTAACGTAAGGGTAAGAGAGATGTGTGGAAATAAAAAGAGCGTGGTTGAGAGAGCAGAAGAGGGTGTTTTGAAGTGGTTTGGGCACATGGAGAGAATGAGTGAGGAAAGATTGACCAAGAGGATATATGTGTCGGAGGTGGAGGGAACGAGGAGAAGAGGGAGACCAAATTGGAGGTGGAAAGATGGAGTGAAAAAGATTTTGTGTGATCGGGGCCTGAACATGCAGGTGGGTGAAAGGAGGGCAAGGAATAGAGTGAATTGGAGCGATGTGGTATACCGGGGTTGACGTACTGTCAGTGGATTGAATCAAGGCATGTGAAGCGTCTGGGGTAAACCATGGAAAGCTGTGTAGGTATGTATATTTGCGTGTGTGGACGTATGTATATACATGTGTATGGGGGGGGGGGGTTGGGCCATTTCTTTCGTCTGTTTCCTTGCGCTACCTCGCAAACGCGGGAGACAGCGACAAAGCAAAATAATAATAAATAAAAAAGTAGGAGAGATGGCCAGGGAGCATTATTGGGTTACGTGGTAATTGATAAGCGCGCGAAAGAGAGACTTTTGGATGTTAATGTGCTGAGAGGTGTAACTGGAGGGATGTCTGATCATTATCTTGTGGAGGCAAAGGTGAAGATTTGTTGAGGTTTTCAGAAAAGAAGAGAGAATGTTGGGGTGAAGAGAGTGGTGAGAGTAAGTGAGCTTTGGAAGGAGACTTGTTTGAGGAAGCACCAGGAGAGACTGAAAACAGAATGGAAAAAGGTGAGAGCAAAGGAGGTAAGGGGAGTGGGGGAGGAATGGAATGTATTTAGGGAAGCAGTGATGGCTTGCGCAAAGATGCTTGTGGCATGAGAAGCGTGGGAGGTGGGCAGATATAAAGGGTAGTGAGTGGTGGGACGAAGAAGTAAGATTATTAGTGAAAAAGAAGAGATGATTTTGCAGGGAAATAATGCAAATGAGTGGGAGATGTATAAAGGAAAGAGACGGAGGTCAAGAGAAAGGTGCAAGAGGTGAAAAAAAAAGGGCAAATGAGAGTTGGGGTGAGAGAGTATCATTAAATTTTAGGAGAATAAAAAGATGTTTTGGGAGGGGAAAAAATGGTAAAAAGGG
>NC_092277.1:2836011-2875257 GCF_036320965.1 Panulirus ornatus | reverse complement strand
AACATTCTCTCTTATTTTCTGAAAACCCCTACAAATCTTCACCTTCGCCTCCACAGGATAATGATCAGACATCCCTCCAGTTGCACCTCTCAGCACATTGATATCCAAAAGTCTCTCTTTCGCGCGCCTATCTATTAACACGTAATCCAATAATGCTCACTGGCCATCTCTCCTACCTTACATACGTATACTTCTGTATATCTCACTTTTTAAACCAGGTATTCCCAATCACTAGCCCTTTTTCAGCACATAAATCTACAAGCTCTTCACCATTTCCATTTACAACACTGAACACCCCATGTATACCAATTATTCCCTCAACTGCTACATTATTTACCTTTGCATTCAAATCATCCATCACTATAACCCGATCTTGTGCATCAAAACCACTAACACACTCATTCAGCTGCTCCTAAAACACTTGCCTCTCATAATTTTTCTTCTCATGCCCAGGTGCATATGCACCAATAATCACCCATCTTTCTCTCTCAACTTTCAGTTTTACCCATATCAATCTAGAGTTTACTTTCTTACACTCTATCACATAGTCCCACCATTCCTGTTTCAGGAGTAGTGCTACTCCTTCCCTTGCTCTTGTCCCTTCATTAACCCCTGACTTTACTCCCAAGACATTCCCAAACCACTCTTCCCCTTTACCCTTGAGCTTCGTTTCACTCAGAGCCAAAACATCCAGGTTCCTTTCCTCGAACATACTACCTATCTCTCCTTTTTTTCTCATATTGGTTACATCCACACACACCCTCTCATTTTTTTCTTAATTTTCCAAAAGAAGGAACGGAGAAGGGGGCCAGGTGAGGATATTCCCTCAAAGGCCCAGTCGTCTGTTCTTAACGCTACCTTGCTAATGCGGGAAATGGCGAATAGTATGAAATATATATATATATATATATATATATATATATATATATATATATATATATATATATATATATATATATATATATATATATATATATTTATACGTAAATGAGAAAAACTTGCATATCGACAACATGACTAAGGAAGCGCGAATAATGGTAGTCGTGTACTTAAAGCGAACTGTTCATCAAGTAGAAGACTGTAGAAGACATTTACCCAACAAAAAAGTATAGAGGAAGGTTATACTGAAACACATTATGTGAATGAGACAAACGTGTTGATGTATGATTATATACAACTTTGTGGAAGACAAACCAGTAAGATCTTCCCTCTGAGTGTTACGGGTAACTCCAAGCTGGAAAGAAACTATGGAAGATGCCAGGAAAATAACACTGTAAGTGAGATTTAAGTGGAATATTAATCGGAAGTTGATATTACTACAACGCTCATGAGAAACCTTTGAAAGACACATGAGATGAGAACATTTAATGATAATTCCAAAATCCAGTTATTTACTGGAGGCAACAAAGATGTAAGAGGAAGAACACAAAGTTGGTTGATCTTAATGCATCAAGAAAACAAAACTTTAGGAAAGCTGAAATTAAGTTGTTGCTCCGGAAAATCTGATAAGAGAGTCATCCCAAGCCTGTCTCTCCTGTCCTGCCTGACTCTCGTCCCAAGCCTGTCTCTCCTGTCCTGCCTGACTCTCGCCCCAAGCCTCTCTCTCCTGTCCAGCCTGACTCTCGTCCCAAGCCTCTCTCTCCTGTCCAGGTGCCTGAGGATTGGCAGAATGCTTGCATAGTGCCATTGTACAAAGGCAAAGGGGATAAAAGTGAGTGCTCAGATTACAGAGGTATAAGTTTGTTGAGTATTCCTGGTAAATTATATGGGAGGGTATTGATTGAGAGAGTGAAGGCATGTACAGAGCATCAGATTGGGGAAGAGCAGTGTGGTTTCAGAAGTGGTAGAGGATGTGTGGATCAGGTGTTTGCTTTGAAGAATGTATGTGAGAAATACTTAGAAATGCAAATGGATATGTATGTAGCATTTATGGATCTGGAGAAGGCATATGATAGAGTTGATAGAGATGCTCTGTAGAAGGTATTAAGAATATATGGTGTGGGAGGCAAGTTGTTAGAAGCAATGAAAAGTTTTTATCGAGGATGTAAGGCATGTGTACGTGTAGGAAGAGAGGAAAGTGATTGGTTCTCAGTGAATGTAGGTTTGCGGCAGGGGTGTGTGATGTCTCCATTGTTGTTTAATTTGTTTATGGATGGTGTTGTTAGGGAGGTGAATGTAAGAGTTTTGGAAAGAGGGGCAAGTACGCAGTCTGTTTGTGGATGCGAAAGCTTGGGAAGTGAGTCAGTTGTTGTTCGCTGATGATACAGCGCTGGTGGCTGATTCAAGTGAGAAACTGCAGAAGCTGGTGACTGAGTTTGGTAAAGTGTGTGAAAGAAGAAAGCTGAGAGTAAATGTGAATAAGAGGAACGTTATTAGGTACAGTACGGTTGAGGAACAACTGAATTGGGAGGTAGGTTTGAATAGAGAAATACTGAAGGAAGTGAAGTATTTTAGATATCTGGGAGTGGATCTGGCAGCGGATGGAACCATGGAAATAATTTCATCGAGTAAGTATTTTGCTTCGTCGTTGTCTCCCGCGTTAGCGGGGTAGCGCAAGGAAACAGAAGAAAGAATGGCCCAACCAACCCATATACACATGTATATACATACACGTCCACACACGCAAATATACATACCTATACATCTCAATGTACACATATATATACACACACAGAGATATACATATATGCACAGGTACATAATTCATACTGTCTGCCTTTATTTATTCCCATCGCCACCTCGAAGTTAAAAATAAATATAAGAGCAAGGTTATTAGGTACAGTAGGGTTGAGGGTTAAGTCAATTGGGAGGTAAGTTTGACTGGAGAAAAACTGAAGTAAAGTGTTTTAGATATCTGGGAGTGGATCTGGCAGAGGATGGAACCATGGAAGCGGAAGTGAATCATAGGGTGGGGGAGGGGGCGAAAATCCTGGGAGCCTTGAAGAATGTGTGGAAGTCGAGAACATTATCTCGGAAAGCCAAATGGGTATGTTTGAAGGAACAGTGGTTCCAACAATGTTGTATGGTTGCAAGGCGTGGGCTATGGATAGAGTTGAGCGCAGGAGGGTGGATGTGCTGGAAATTAGATGTTTCAGGACAATATGTGGTGTGAGGTGGTTTGATCGAGTAAGTCATGTAAAAGTAAGAGAGATGTGTGGAAATAAAAAGAGTGTGGTTGAGAGAGCAGAAGAGGATGTTTTGAAATGGTTTGGGCAAATGGAGAGAAGGAGTGAGGAAAGATTGACCAAGAGGATATATGTGTCGGAGGTGAAGGGAACGAGGAGACGTGCGAGACCAAATTGGAGGTGGAAAGATGGAGTGAAAAAGATTTTGAGTGATCGGGGCCTGAACATTCAGGAGGGTGAAAGGCGGGCAAGGAATAGAGTGAATTGGATCGATGTGGTATACCGGGGTTGACGTGCTGTCAATGGATTGAATCAGGGCATGTGAAGCGTCTGGGGTAAACCATGGAAAGTTGTGTGGGGCCTGGATGTGGAAAGGGAGCTGTGGTTTCGGGATTTATTGCATGACAGTTAGAGACTGAGTGTGAACGAATGGGGCCTTTTGTTGTCTTTTCCTAGCGCTACCTCGCACACATGAGGGGGAAGGGGGATGTTATTCCATGTGTGGCGAGGTGGCGATGGGAATGAATAAAGGCAGACAGTGTGAATTGTGTGCATGCGTATATATGTATGTGTCTGTGTATGTATATATATGTGTACATTGAGATGTATGGGTATGTATATTTGCGTGTGTGGACGTGTATGTATATACATGTGTATGGGGGTGGGTTGGGCCATTTGTTTCGTCTGTTTCCTTGCGCTACCCCGCAAACGCGGGAGACAGCGATAAAGCAAAATAAATAAATAAATAAATAAATAGATAAATATATATATATATATATATATATATATATATATATATATATATATATATATATATATATATATATATATATATATATATATATATATACTGGAAAGGCTCACAATTTTGCACGTGATCAAGATATTCCTATGAGTCCACGGGGAAAATGGAACACGAAACGTTCGCAAGTGCACTTTCGTGTAATAATCACATCATCAGGGGAAACACAAGATAGAAATATAACAGTCAGTTGATATACATTGAAGAGACGAAGCTAGGACGCCATATGGTAAACATGTGATTGTCCAAAACATACAACGAGCGTTCATAAACTTATCATTTTACAAATCTTATCAACAGTAAAGTTATCTAATTTGTACAGACCATCACTAATATTAACATTATAATTCTTTGTGTATCTGATAATAGAAGATTCAGTGATATTGCTCTTAGTAATAGAGTTAGAGTTAACAACTGAGATGGCGTTACTCCAGTCAATACAATGATCATAGTTTTTAACATATATATATATATATATATATATATATATATATATATATATATATATATATATATATATATATATATATATATATATATATATATATATATATATATATATATATTATCCCTGGGGATAGGGGATTAAGAATACTTCCCACGTATTCCCTGCGTGTCGTAGAAGGCGACTAAAAGGGGAGGGAGCGGGGGGCTGGAAATCCTCCCCTCTCGTTTTTTTTTTTTTTTTTTTTCAATTTTCCAAAAGAAGGAACAGAGAATTGGGCCAGGTGAGGGTATTCCCTCAAAGGCCCAGTCCTCTGTTCTTAACGCTACCTCGCTAATGCGGGAAATGGCGAATAGTTTGAAAGAAAGAAAAAATATATATATATATATATATATATATATATATATATATATATATATATATATATATATATACATATTATATTTTGAAATTGGCATTTCCTAAGGAATTCAAATCGTAACTTCAGTTGGTGAGCCTTGATTAGCGATTTATAGAAAGCAGTAACGAAAGGAGAAAGTCCAGGACAACTTGTAGAGAAGTAATAGAAGAGCCGTGTGCAATCCATGTTGGATGCCTTGATGAACAAGTAATACCAGGATCTGTCCTACCTCAACGTTTGTTGCAGCTGTCTGGTCGACCATTTGACCAATTTCAAAATATTATCTTAAAGAAAAACATTGAATTAAAGAAACTTGAAATGGAGGAGGCTTTTCGCATTTCAAGAGAGAAGAAACGTACCTTTCAAATGACAATACCGACACACTGGAAGAACCGGATGTTGGACTATTGCTATGATGAATTAAGGAAAGAACGCAATAAGCTACAAGTGTCACTAAATTGTAAGTTGGACCATCTTATTGAAAACAGCGACTGGACCAAGAACACAAACCCATCTTTTGTGGTAAACCTGTCTAATAAACAACTAGATAAAGATTCCTTGTGTGCATTAGGCTATGGTTTAAGTTTTGTGTGCTCTAACAGGGAAGCCAGCTGTGTTGATGTCACAAAGTCTTTTTGTAATTTAGAAAAATACAGTAATTTAAGTAATGATGATATTAATATCTGTAAGGGTTTAGTGTATGCCAGTTTGTCAAAACCAGTGGAAGCTAATTGCCCTAAAAGATTCTTCAGAGCTATTAACACCTTAAAAAAGGACAAGGATATACATATTACTAAAGCAGATATGGATAACACTGTTGTGATTTTAGACAAAAGTAACTATTTATCTAAAATGAAGGATCTTCTAAATGATAACACAACATATTCTAAACAGTAAAAATCCCGTAGAAGTAGTTAATTCTCACTTCAATAAAGAAATGAAGTTGTTGTTGAAAGGTAACATTTCTCTTATCAAAAGTTTGTCATCTTTGTCCCCTTCATTGCCATATATGTATGGACTTATCAAAACACATAAACAAAATTTTCCAGCAAGACCTATAGTGAGTTCAGTAGGCTCCATCACATATAAATTGTCAAAATAGTTAGTTTCTTTATTAAGCCCTTTAGTGGGTAAGGTATCAAATTCTGATATCATGAACAATATAGGTTTAGTCAACAAGCTAAACAATATCAATGTTAATTTTGATTTCAAACTAGTTAGCTTTGATGTTTCCTCACTTTTCATTAAAGTTCCAGTTGATGACCTTTTAGATTATCTATTTGATGTGTTGGATGATATTCAGTTACCTGTTTCAAAGTCTAATTTCATTGAACTGATAAAATTGTGTATAAAAGACTGTGTATTTCAATTTAATGGATATTATCATGCTCAAAAATTTGGTATGGCAATGGGTAACCCTCTTTCACCTGTATTAAGTAATCTTTGTATAGGAATTTTTGAAACAAAATTACTAAAGGATATCTTACCTTCTAATGCAATTTGGTTTAGGTATGTAGATGATGTTCTTTGTGGTTGGCCAACAAATGAAAATTTACAAATATTTCTCCCCTTACTTAACAATTTAGTACCTTCCATCAAATTTACTGTAGAAAATGAGAATAATGGTATGTTACCATTTTTAGATTGCATGATCCATAGACAAGGAAACAAGTTTAAGTTTAGCATATACAGAAAACCCACCAATGTATGCTCATATATCCATTATTACTCATCTCAACATGACAGAGTTAAATTATCATCATTTCAATCTATGTTCCTTAGGGCATTACGTATTTGCAGTCCAGAGTTTATTGAAGATGAGTTTGAGAAGATATATTATATTGGATCTAAGTTAAAGTACCCTAGACCTTTCATTGATAAATCCCTTAAGTTAGCAAAGAAATCATTTTATAAAGTTGAACCCAAACCTCCCATTGACACCATGAATATATATATACATATATACATATACATATATATTATCCCTGGGGATAGGGGAGAAAGAATACTTCCCACGTATTCTCTGCGTGTCGTAGAAGGCGACTAAAAGGGAAGGGAGCGGGGGGGGGGCTGGAAATCCTCCCCTCTCTTTTTTTTTTTTTTCCAAAGGAAGGAACAGAGAAGGGAGCTGGATGAGGATGTTTCCTCAGAGGCCCAGTCCTCTGTTCTTAACGCTACCTCGCTGACGCGGGAAATGGCGAATAGTATGAAAGAAAATATATACATACATACATACATATATATATATATATATATATATATATATATATATATATATATATATATATATATATATATATATATATATATATATATATATTTTATTTTATTTTGTTTTTTCGCTGTCTCCCGCGTTAGCGAGGTAGCGCAAGGAAACAAACGAAAGAATGGCCCAACCCACCCACATACACATGTTTATACATACACGTCCACACACGCAAATATACATACCTATACATCTCAATGTATACATATATATACACACAGACATATACATATATACATATGTACATAATTCATACTGTCTGCCTTTATTCATTCCCATCGCCACCTCGCCACACATGGAATAACTACCCCCTCCCCCTCATGTGTGCGAGGTAGCGCCAGGAAAAGAAAACAAAGGCCCAATTCGTTGACACTCAGTCTCTAGCTGTCATGTAATAATGCACCGAAGCCACAGCTCCCTCTCCCCATCCAGGCCCCACAGAACTTTTTATGGTTTTCCCCAGACGCTTCACATGCCCTGGTTCAATCCATTGACAGCACGTCGACCCCGGTATACCACATTGTTCCAATTCACTCTATTCCTTGCACACCTTTCACCCTCCAGCATTTTCAGGCCCCGATCACTCAAAATCTGTTTCACTCCATCTTTCCACCTCCAATTTGGTCTCCCATTTCTCCTCGTTCCCTCCACCTGTGACACTTATATCCTCTTGGTGAATTTTTCCTCACTCATTCTCTCCATGTGACCAAACCATTTCAAAACATCCTCTTCTGCTCTCTCAACCACACTCTTTTTATTACCACACATCTCTCTTACCCTTACATTACTTACTCGATCAAACCACCTCACACCGCATATTGTCCTCAAACATCTCATTTCCAGCACGTCCACTCTCCTCCGCACAACTTTATCCATAGCCCACGCCTCGCAACCATACAACATTGTTGGAACCACTATTCCTTCAAACATACCCATTTTTGCTTTCCGGGATAATTTTCTCGACTTCCACACATTCTTCAACGCTCCCAGGATTTTCGCCCCCTCCCCCACCCTATGATTCACTTCCGCTTCCATGGTTCCATCCGCTGCCAGATCCACTTCCAGATATCTATAACACTTCACTTCCTCCAGTTTTTCTCCATTCAAACTTACCTCAAAATTGACTTGACCCTCAACCCTACTGTACCTAATAAGCTTGCTCTTATTCACATTTACTCTCAGCTTTCTTCTTTCACACACCTTACCAAACTCAGTCACCAGCTTCTGCAGTTTCTCACATGAATCAGCCACCAGCGATGTATCATCAGCGAACAACAACTGACTCACTTCTCAAGCTCCCTCATCCACAATAGACTGCATACTTGTCCCTCTTTCCAAAACTCTTGCATTCACCTCCCTAACAACCCCATCCATAAACAAATCAAACAACCATGGAGACATCGCACACCCCTCCCGCAAACCTACATTCATTGAAAGCAATCACTTTCCTCTCTTCCTACACGTACACATGCCTTACATCCTCGATAAAAACTTTCCACTGTTTCTAACAACTTGCCTCCCAAACCATATATTCTTAATACCTTCCACAAAGCATCTCTATGAACTCTATCATATGCCTTCTCCAGATCCATAAATGCTACATACAGATCTATTTGCTTTTCTAAGTATTTCTCACATACATTCTTCAAAGCAAACACCTGATCCACACATCCTCTACCACTTCTGAAACCACACTATGTGTGTTTGTGTGTGTGTGTGTGTGTGTGTGTGTGTGTGTGTGTGTGTGTGTGTTTGTTGTATATATAGTTTAGCATATACAAAAAACCTACCAATGTATTCTCATATATCCATTATTACTCATCTCAACATGAGAGTAAAGTTATCATCATTTCAATCTATGTTCCTTAGGGCATTACGTATTTGTAGTCCAGAGTTTATTGATGATTAGCTTGAGAAGATATATTCTATTGGATAATTTCTCTTGATAAATCCCTTAAGTCAGCAAAAAAACTAATTCATAGAGTTGAGCCCAAACCTCCCACTGACACCAAGGATCTTTAGTTTTACCTTTTAATGATAATTTCACTTTACTTCCCATGTTGCTTAAATCCTTTAAAGTGAATGTTGCCTTTAGCAACAATAATACTATAAAGAATATCTTAATCAGGAATTCACCAGAAAATTCTCTTAGATGCATCTATAAAGTGCTATGTGGAAATTGTGATAAATCTTATGTTGGTCAGACTGGTAAGGATCTTTCTGTTAGAATGAAGCAACATATATATAGTATAAGAACGGGACAAGAATCAAATGCCTTGTTCAATCACGTTAAAACCTATGATCATTGTATTGACTGGAGTAATGCCATCTCAGTAAGTAACTCTAACTCTATTACCACGAGAAATATCATTGAATCTTCTATTATTGAATACAAAAAGACTTATAATCTTAAAATTATTGATGGTCAATACAAATTAGATAACTATGTTGTTTATAAAATTTGTAAAATGATAAGCTTATGAACGCTCGTTGTATGTCTTGGACAATCGCATGTTTACGAAATGGCGTCCTAGCTTCGTTTCTTCGATGTATATCAACTGACTTATATCTATATTCCTCTCTTGTGTCTCCCCTGATGATGTGATCACTACACGAAAGTGCACTTGGTAACTTATCGTGTTTCATTTTCCCCGTAGACTCATAGGAATATATATATATATATATATATATATATATATATATATATATATATATATATATATATATATATATATATATATATATATATATACACACATCTTTCTTATTATACTTTGTCGCTGTCTCCCGTGTTAGCGAGGTAGCGCAAGGTAACAGACGAAAGAATGGCCCAACCCACCCACACACACACATGTACATACATACACGTCCACACACGTACATATAAATACCTATACATCTCAACGTATACATATATATACACACACAGACATATACATATATACACATGTACATAATTCATACTGTCTGCCCTTATTCATTCCCATCGCCACCCCGCCACACATGGAATAACAACCCCCTCCCCCCGCATGTGCGCGAGGTAGCACTAGGAAAAGACAACAAAGGCCACATTCGTTCACACCCAGTCTCTAGCTTCATGTATACATGTATATCTATCTATCTATCGATCTATCTATCTATCTATCTATCCCCTTTCTAAAAGGGGAAACAGAAGGAGTCACGCGGGGAGTGCTCATCCTCCTCGAAGGCTCAGATTGGGGTGTCTAAATGTGTGTGGATGTAACCAAGATGAGAAAAAAGGAGAGATAGGTAGTATGTTTGAGGAAAGGAACCTGGATGTTTTGGCTCTGAGTGAAACGAAGCTCAAGGGTAAAGGGGAAGAGTGGTTTGGGAATGTCTTGGGAGTAAAGTCAGGGGTTAGTGAGAGGACAAGAGCAAGGGAAGGAGTAGCACTACTTCTGAAACAGGAGTGGTGGGAGTATGTGATAGAGTGTAAGAAAGTAAACTCTAGATTGATATGGGTAAAACTGAAAGTTGATGGAGAGAGATGGGTGATTATTGGTGCATATGCACCTGGGCATGAGAAGAAAGATCATGAGAGGCAAGTGTTTTGGGAGCAGCTGAATGAGTGTGTTAGTGGTTTTGATGCACGAGACCGGGTCATAGTGATGGGTGATTTGAATGCAAAGGTGAGTAATGTGGCAGTTGAGGGAATAATTGGTATACATGGGGTGTTCAGTGGTGTAAATGGAAATGGTGAAGAGCTTGTAGATTTATGTGCTGAAAAAGGACTGGTGATTGGGAATACCTGGTTTAAAAAGAGAGATAAACATAAGTATACGTATGTAAGTAGGAGAGATGGCCAGAGAGCGTTATTGGATTACGTGTTAATTGATAGGCGCGCGAAAGAGAGACTTTTGGATGTTAATGTGCTGAGAGGTGCAACTGGAGGGATGTCTGATCATTATCTTGTGGAGGCGAAGGTGAAGATTTGTAGAGGCTTTCAGAAAAGAAGAGAGAATGTTGGGGTGAAGAGAGTGGTGAGAGTAAGTGAGCTTGGGAAGGAGACTTGTGTGAGAAAGTACCAGGAGAGACTGAGTACAGAATGGAAAAAGGTGAGAACAAAGGGGGTAAGGTGAGTGAGGAAGGAATGGGATGTATTTAGGGAAGCAGTGATGGTTTGCGCAAAAGGTGCTTGTGGCATGAGAAGCGTGGGAGGTGGACAGATTAGAAAGGGCAGTGAGTGGTGGGATGAAGTAAGGTTATTAGTGAAAGAGAAGAGAAAGGCATTTGGACGATTTTTGCAGGGAAATAACGCAAATGAGTGGGAGATGTATAAAAGAAAGAGGCAAAAGGTCAAGAGAAAGGTGCAAGAGGTGAAAAAGAGGGCAAATGAGAGTTGGGGTGAGAGAATATCATTAAATTTTAGGGAGAATAAAAAGATGTTTTGGAAGGAGGTAAATAAAGTGAGTAAGACAAGGGAACAAATGGGAACTTCAGTTAAGGGGGCAAATAGAGAGGTGATAACAAGTAGTGGTGATGTGAGGAGATGGAGTGAGTATTTTGAAGGTTTGTTGAATGTGTTTGATGATAGAGTGGCAGATATAGGGTGTTTTGGTCGAGGTGGTGTGCAAAGTGAGAGGGTTAGGGAGAATGATTTGGTAAACAGAGAAGAGGTAGTAAAAGCTTTGCGGAAGATGAAAGCCGGCAAGGCAGCGGGTTTGGATGGTGTTGCAGTGGAATTTATTAAGAAAGGAGGTAACTGTATTGTTGACTGGTTGGTAAGGTTTTTCAATGTATGTATGATTCATGGTGAGGTGCCTGAGGATTGGCGGAATGCTTGCGTAATGCCATTGTACAAAGGCAAAGGGGACAAAGGTGAGTGCTCAAGTTACAGAGGTATAAGTTTGTTGAGTATTCCTGGTAAATTATATAGGAGGGTATTGATTGAGAGGGTGAAGGCATGAACAGATCATCAGATTGGGGAAGAGCAGTGTGGTTTCAGAAGTGGTAGAGGATGTGTGCATCAGGTGTTTGCTTTGAAGAATGTATATGAGAAATACTTAGAAAAGCAAATGGATTTGTATGTAGCATTTATGGATCTGGAGAAGGCATATGATAGAGTTGATATAGATTCTTTGTGGAAGGTATTAAAAATATATGGTGTGGGAGGCAAGTTGTTAGAAGCAGTGAAAAGTTTTTATCGAGGATGTAAGGCATGTGTACGTGTAGGAAGAGAGGAAAGTGATTGCTTCTCAGTGAATGTAGGTTTGCGGCAGGGGTGTTTGATGTCTCCATGGCTGTTTAATTTGTTTATGGATGGGGTTGTTACGGAGGTGAATGCAAGAGTTTTGGAAAGGGGCAAGTATGCAGTCTGTTGTGGATGAGAGAGCTTGGGAGGTGAGTCAGTTGTTGTTCGCTGGTGATACAGCACTGGTGGCTGATTCGTGTGAGAAACTGCAGAAGCTGGTGACTGAGTTTGATAAAGTGTGTGAAAGAAGAAAGTTGAGAGTAAATGTGAATAAGAGCAAGGTTATTAGGTACAGTAGGGTTGAGGATCAAGTCAATTGGGAGGTAAGTTTGAATTGAGAAAAACTGAAGGAAGTGAAGTGTTTTAGATATCTGGGAGTGGATTTGGTAGCGGATGGAACCATGGAAGCGTAAGTGAATCATAGGGTGGGGGAGGGGGCGAAAGTTCTGGGAGCCTTGAAGAATGTGTGGAAGTCGAGAATATTATCTCGGAAAGCAAAAATGGGTATGTTTGAAGGAATAGTGGTTCCAATAATGTTGTATGGTTGCGAGGCGTGGGCTATTGATAGAGTTGTGCGGAGGAGGGTGGATGTGCTGGAAATGAGATGTTTGAGGACAATATGTGGTGTGAGGTGGTTTGATCGAGTAAGTAATGTAAGGGTAAGAGAGATGTGTGGTAATAAAAAGAGTGTGGTTGAGAGGGCAGAAGAGGGTGTTTTGAAATGGTTTGGTCACATGGAGAGAATGAGTGAGGAAGGATTGACCAAAAAGATATATGTGTCAGAGGTGGAGGGAATGAGGAGATGTGGGAGACCAAATTGGAGGTGGAAAGATGGAGTGAAAAAGATTTTGTGTGATCGGGGCCTGAACATGCAAGAGGGTGAAAGGTGTGCAAGGAATAGAGTGAATTGGAACAATGTGGTATACCGGGGTCGACTTGCTGTCAATGGATGGAACCAGGGCATGTGAAGCGTCTGGGGTAAAAAACCATGGAAAGTTGTGTGGGGCCTGGATGTGGAAAGGGAGCTGTGGGGTCGGTGCATTATTACATGACAGCTAGAGACTGAGTGTGAACGAATGGGGCCTTTGTTGTCTCTTCTAGCTCTACCTCGCACACACGAGGGGGGAGGGGGTAGTTATTTCATGTGTAGCGAGGTGGCGATGGGAATAAATAAATGCAAGCAGTATGAATTATGTACATGTGTATATATGTATATATCTGTTTGTGTATATATGTATACGTTTAGAAGTATAGGTATGTATATTTGCGTGTGTGGACGTGTATGTATATACATGTGTATGTGGGTGGGTTGGAAAATTAAAAAAAAAAAACAAGAGGGGAGGATTTCCAGCCCCCCGCCCCCTCCCCTTTTAGTCGCCTACGACACGCAGGGAATACGTGGGAATTATTCCCAATTGCAGTTTCGTGTAATAATCACATCATCAGGGGAGCCACAAGAAAGAAATATAACAGTCAGTTGATTTACAACGAAGAGACGTAGCTAGGACGCCATTTGGTAAACATGCCTTTCATTACTTTCTCGATCAAGCCGCCTCACACTAACCACATTCCTCAAACATTTCGTTTCAGAAACATCCACCCTCCTTCCCACAACACTATCGAGAGCCCATTCCTCACAACCATATAACATTGTTAAAAGTACTATTCTTTCAAACATGCCCATATGTGCTCTCCGTGATAACGTTCTATTGTTTTCACACTCTTCATCGCTCACGGAACACTCGCCCCTTCCCCCCATGTCTCACTTCCGCTTCCATTGTTCCATTCGCAGCCATGTCCACTCCAAGATATCTAAAACACTTCACTTCCTCTAATGGTCTACCATTTAGGCTCACATCCTATGTAACTTGGCCCTCAACCCTGCTAAACCTAATAACCTTGCTTTTATTTACATTTACTCAACTTTCTCTTTTCACACACTCTTCCAAATTCAGTCACTAACCTCTGCAGATATTCACTCGCATCAGCCACCAGTCAGTCTGTATCATCGGCAAACAACAACTGATTCACCTTAAAGGCCCTCCTATCCCCAAAAGACTGGATACTTATAAATGAATTACAGTGACCATTACTGTAGGTTTACTATAATTGGATTAGCGAGTGTATTACTGCATCTACACTATCTCTGCATTACTGAGAGTGTATTACCGTGCCATCACTATAAAGAGATTACTATCAATACCACTGCATCTTCACTATAACTGAACTAGAATAACATGGCTGTATTTTCAATAATCACTACCTGCCTAGAAGACAATATCTTCACTATAAGTGAAACAGAATAGGTGCATGACTATATCTTTGCTATAAGTGAAACAGAAGAACTGCAAAATTATATTATACCCGATAGTAACTGCATGACTCTATCTTCACTACAACCAAGATAGAGTAACTGCATGACTCTATCTTCACTACAACCAAGATAGAGTAACTGCATGACTCTATCTTCACTACAACCGAGATAGAGTAACTGCATGACTCTATCTTCACTACAACCGAGATAGAGTAACTGCATGACTCTATCTTCACTACAACCGAGATAGAGTAACTGCATGACTCTATCTTCACTACAACCGAGATAGAGTAACTGCATGACTCTATCTTCACTACAACCGAGATAGAGTAACTGCATGACTCTATCTTCACTACAACCGAGATAGAGTAACTGCATGACTCTATCTTCACTACAACCGAGATAGAGTAAGTGCATGACTCTATCTTCACTACAACCGAGATAGAGTAACTGTATGACTATATCTTCACTATAACTGAAAAAGAATAACTGCATAACTTTATCTTCACTATAACTGATATTGAATAACTGCGTGACTATATCGTTACTTTAACTGAAACATAATAACTGGTATACTGTATCGTCACTACAAATAAACCAAAGTGAATGACAGTAAGTTCAGTATAACTATATGCATGACTGTATTTTCAACATAACTGCATGACTGTATCTTCGCTATAAATGAACCAGTTACATGACTATATTCGTCATATACGAACTGGACTGGAGTAACCAGTGCCACTATATATTCACTTTAAATAACTAGAGTAGCAACGTTTGCATTCGGCAATGTCATCATATCTCCACTATTAGCACTGAAGTTAATTGCACTCATGAATTAACTTCACTACTAGACTCACTTAACTTCACTGCTCTCGTGACAAAAGGATGTCTTTACCTTATAAAAATGTCAATTATGTAGTATATATTTTCTTAAGGAGTCCAGTTGAGGATTAAGATAAAATAAAAACCCAAAGGCATGGATATCAAACTTCTTATGTTGGCTCTTGTCGTGTGTAGCGTGCATGTGTATATCTGGTGGGAACAGCAGTGGGTGGGTCTCGTGGCAGACGAGGTTCTTGGAATTTGCAGCGATTTTACCGGTGAGCTTCGCACAGTAGAGGCTCCATCACCCTTCTGGTTCACCCTACCTGTCGCAGGGCCCCTGGTGGCCAACCACCAGAGGAAACTCCAGTTGCGGTTGGCGCTGGCTTACCTGCAGGAAGTACGTCATCCTAGAAATTCACTCAAACGACAGTTGTTGCTGGGACTTACAGCACTTGGTGTTTGCCTCCTTACTTTATTGACTTGTTTGAGGAGATGGAGAAGAAGAAAAGCTGTACACGACCAACGAAGAGACCTCGATGGTGGCTAGGTTGAGGACACGGTACAGCATGATGTGCAGAGTGAGGACACGATAGAAAATGATGTTGAGGTTGAGGACACGGTACAGCATGATGTGCAGAGTGAGGACACGATAGAAAATGATGTTGAGGTTGAGGACACGGTACAGCATGATGTGCAGAGTGAGGACACGATAGAAAATGATGTTGAGGTTGAGGACACGGTACAGCATGATGTGCAGCCTGAAGACACGATAGAAAATGATGTTGAGGTTGAGGACACGGTACAGCATGATGTGCAGAATGAGGACACGATAGAAAATGATGTTGAGGTTGAGGACACGGTACAGCATGATGTGCAGAGTGAGGACACGATAGAAAATGATGTTGAGGTTGAGGACACGGTACAGCATGATGTGAAGCCTGAGGACACGATAGAAAATGATGTTGAGGTTGAGGACACGGTACAGCATGATGTGCAGAGTGAGGACACGATAGAAAATGATGTTGAGGTTGAGGACACGGTACAGCATGATGTGCAGAGTGAGGACACGATAGAAAATGATGTTGAGGTTGAGGACACGGTACAGCATGATGTGCAGAGTGAGGACACGATAGAAAATGATGTTGAGGTTGAGGACACGGTACAGCATGATGTGCAGAGTGAGGACACGATAGAAAATGATGTTGAGGTTGAGGACACGGTACAGCATGATGTGCAGAGTGAGGACACGATAGAAAATGATGTTGAGGTTGAGGACACGGTACAGCATGATGTGCAGAGTGAGGACACGATAGAAAATGATGTTGAGGTTGAGGACACGGTACAGCATGATGTGCAGAGTGAGGACACGATAGAAAATGATGTTGAGGTTGAGGACACGGTACAGCATGATGTGCAGAGTGAGGACACGATAGAAAATGATGTTGAGGTTGAGGACACGGTACAGCATGATGTGCAGAGTGAGGACACGATAGAAAATGATGTTGAGGTTGAGGACACGATAGAAAATGATGTTGAGGTTGAGGACACGGTACAGCATGATGTGCAGAGTGAGGACACGATAGAAAATGATGTTGAGGTTGAGGACACGGTACAGCATGATGTGCAGAGTGAGGACACGATAGAAAATGATGTTGAGGTTGAGGACACGGTACAGCATGATGTGCAGAGTGAGGACACGATAGAAAATGATGTTGAGGTTGAGGACACGGTACAGCATGATGTGCAGAGTGAGGACACGATAGAAA
This sequence comes from Panulirus ornatus, assembly GCF_036320965.1. Taxonomy (NCBI): domain Eukaryota; kingdom Metazoa; phylum Arthropoda; class Malacostraca; order Decapoda; family Palinuridae; genus Panulirus; species Panulirus ornatus. The sequence continues at coordinate 2,858,099 of NC_092277.1, read as the reverse complement.
ATGATGTTGAGGTTGAGGACACGGTACAGCATGATGTGCAGAGTGAGGACACGATAGAAAATGATGTTGAGGTTGAGGACACGGTACAGCATGATGTGCAGAGTGAGGACACGATAGAAAATGATGTTGAGGTTGAGGACACGGTACAGCATGATGTGCAGAGTGAGGACACGATAGAAAATGATGTTGAGGTTGAGGACACGGTACAGCATGATGTGCAGAGTGAGGACACGATAGAAAATGATGTTGAGGTTGAGGACACGGTACAGCATGATGTGCAGAGTGAGGACACGATAGAAAATGATGTTGAGGTTGAGGACACGGTACAGCATGATGTGCAGAGTGAGGACACGATAGAAAATGATGTTGAGGTTGAGGACACGGTACAGCATGATGTGCAGAGTGAGGACACGATAGAAAATGATGTTGAGGTTGAGGACACGGTACAGCATGATGTGCAGAGTGAGGACACGATAGAAAATGATGTTGAGGTTGAGGACACGGTACAGCATGATGTGCAGAGTGAGGACACGATAGAAAATGATGTTGAGGTTGAGGACACGGTACAGCATGATGTGCAGAGTGAGGACACGATAGAAAATGATGTTGAGGTTGAGGACACGGTACAGCATGATGTGCAGTCTGACGATGAGGTTGAGAACATGCAGGATGATGAACCATCTGATATTAATGTTTAGGATAATACTGAAGTTGATACCCAGGTTCAGAAGCTGACAGAAATACAGTGTGTCGATGAATCAGACGAGGAAGACGATCAAGGAATAGACCCAGTTTTCTTTATCCAGGAGGGAATTGATGAAATTAAATTTATCAAGAAGTTGCACGAAGGAGGCAATGGGATAATACACCAAGTATTATTCAATGGGGAGAAGAGTGTTAGTAAAACCCTTCATGATGAACACGACTTGTTCAATTTACTGGATGAGGCCGAAATCCTATGTCACCTAAAGGGAGCCGGAGGGGCTCCCTTCTTGTACGGCCTGTCCCAAGTACCTGCCAGGATGATCATGTCCTTCGTCGGCAGTCCTTATGAGAAATACCTACAAACCCGATCAGAAAAAGATATTGTCGACTCTGTCATCTCCATTTTAGACCTGTTGGAAGAGATCCACGAAGCAGGCGTCATACACAATGATATTAAAATTGACAACATCACTGTGACCTACGTCGGTGGCGTGTCCTTCCATTTCGTTGACTTCGGCCTGAGCACGATGGAAGGAGAAATTCTAAAACTGGTGGGTGAAGGAGGGAAACCTTGGATGTCCCCGGAATCCGTGAACCGTGAACCCCTCTCACCTGCCAGTGACGTGTTCTCCCTCGGCTTTTTATTCAATGATATTCAAAGTTACGTCGAGAAAGAATAGGTAAAGCGACACCTCAAAGAACTGCGAAAACTTGTGGAAGTCCGTGACCCGGCAAGGCGACCATCGCTGGCTGATATAAAAGCCGGTATAGAGAAGGTGAAGGAGCGAGCGTGGCGACAGCGTAAGGGTCGTCCAGCTAAGCGGGTTAGGAGAACCAAGTTGCCAGCAGGTTGATGTGTGACGTGTCATCATCATCATCATTATCTTCCGTCTTCTTCACGTGAACCCATGTTGAAGGTATGTACTCATGGTGACGACGAAGGGAATCCCTTACTCAAAAGTGAGGTTTGATACATTCCGTCAGTTACCTTTCCATATATTATATATACATATACATATACATATACATATATATTATATTATCTAATATTTGCTGAACTTTTTTAGATTTCTCTCCATGTCTGAGAGGGTCATGTCTGGGTGTGTACACCTCCTGACGTTGTGTCACGTCTGCACATCTGACGGTGTCTTCTGTCTCGCTTGGTCAAAAAAGGATTTTTTCACAGTTACGGAGAGAGAGAGAGAGAGAGAGAGAGAGAGAGAGAGAGAGAGAGAGAGAGAGAGAGAGAGAGAGAGAGAGAGAGAGAGAGAGAGAGAGAGAGATGCATTACAAGTGTCAGACCTAGCCCCGCCCCCCCTCCCCCTTACCACGTTACAGCACAAAACGGGTAATTACAATGAGAGGTCGACCTGCACCTGCCTCTCCTGGATGTGCCTGGCAGTGGAGCCATGGTCTCACAAGTTCGACCTCAGCCTCTACAACACCATCACCCACCAATATGGCCAACAACACTTACACCCAGAGTTGAACTCCAGCCTCTCCCACCCACCCACCACCACTGTGTCACACGTCCAGCCTCTCCCACCCACCCACCACCACTGTGTCACACGTCCAGCTCGAGTGGTAGGAATGTAGGGGATGACTCTGCCTCTGCCAGTGGGGGATTGCTGTGCTTCTCCCAGGATTGACAACACCTCTGCCCCTGATCATGTTAACTCCACTACCTGTACTGGTTAGTTTGGTCCACAAGCAAATAGTGATGATTCAGTCTTAAATGATCCTTGTTTATGCCTTAAGGAGAGAGAGTTTTACACTCGCGTTGCCCAGTCTCCTGACTTTCTGTATATGTACCATATCTTTACACCTATGTATGTATGTATCTATAAAATGCATGTATGTATGCACACACACACACACACACACACACACACACACACACACACACACGACCTGTTAAGACCTTACTCGTCCAATCATTCTTAATGAACCCCACATTTCCGGCACCATCCGGCACGGTGACCCTAGTATAAGACATCGTTCCATTTCCTCTATTACGTACACACCCTCTTCTCCTCCCTCAGCCACACTCCTTTTTCTTTTTCTCTTCATTATCACACTTCTCTCTCACCCTTTCTTTACATACTCGATCAAGCCGCCTCACACTAACCACATTCCTCAAACATTTCATTTCCCAAACCTCCATCCTCCTTCCCACAACACTATCGAGAGCCCAAACCTCGCTACCATATAACATTGTTAAAAGTACAAGTACCAGTGTCCGGGCGTGGCCACTCCTCCATATTGTTTCCCAGGTAGCCACTTGGGCAGCGCTACTGGGCGTCGACTCCCTATTGGAGGACCGCTGCTGCTCGCGATTTATGATTGGTTCTCTGCGGCCCAATAATTTCTATGCTACGCCTCCGCGGTAGTTGATTGGTCATCGACCGTAGACCGGCTACTGTGTTACGTCCCAGATAGGAAAGTGTCTGCCTTAACCACAGTATACAATGTGTTGCCTGACAGTGGCGCCACTCACACCACATACACTCCACTCCTCACTCACACCACATACACTCCACTCCTCACTCACACCACATGTACTCCACTCCTCACTCACACCACATACACTCCACTCCTCACTCACACCACATACACTCCACTCCTCACTCACACCACATACACTCCACTCCTCACTCACACCACATACACTCCACTCCTCACTCACACCACATGTACTCCACTCCTCACTCACACCACATACACTCCACTCCTCACTCACACCACATACACTCCACTCCTCACTCACACCACATACACTCCACTCCTCACTCACACCACATACACTCCACTCCTCACTCACACCACATACACTCCACTCCTCACTCACACCACATACACTCCACTCCTCACTCACACCACATACACTCCACTCCTCACTCACACCACATACACTCCACTCCTCACTCACACCACATACACTCCACTCCTCACTCACACCACATACACTCCACTCCTCACTCACACCACATGTACTCCACTCCTCACTCACACCACATGTACTCCACTCCTCACTCACACCACATACACTCCACTCCTCACTCACACCACATGTACTCCACTCCTCACTCACACCACATACTCTCCACTCCTCACTCACACCACATACACTCCACTCCTCACTCACACCACATGTACTCCACTCCTCACTCACACCACATACACTCCACTCCTCACTCACACCACATACACTCCACTCCTCACTCACACCACATGTACTCCACTCCTCACTCACACCACATACACTCCACTCCTCACTCACACCACATACACTCCACTCCTCACTCACACCACATACACTCCACTCCTCACTCACACCACATGTACTCCACTCCTCACTCACACCACATGTACTCCACTCCTCACTCACACCACATACACTCCACTCCTCACTCACACCACATGTACTCCACTCCTCACTCACACCACATACACTCCACTCCTCACTCACACCACTTGTACTCCACTCCTCACTCACACCACATGTACTCCACTCCTCACTCACACCACATACACTCCACTCCTCACTCACACCACATACACTCCACTCCTCACTCACACCACATGTACTCCACTCCTCACTCACACCACATGTACTCCACTCCTCACTCACACCACATGTACTCCACTCCTCACTCACACCACATACACTCCACTCCTCACTCACACCACATACACTCCACTCCTCACTCACACCACACCAGTACTCCTGCTATGTCTCCTACAAGACGGCACTTCTTGCCGACGTGACACCACTCTCCGTCAACGGTCGCTGTGCAAGTGAAACCTCACCGTCCCACTGATGCTGCTGACCAAGTGACCTCGCCCACTCAAGTGGCACTGCAGCCCACACTCCCTACCAGACCCACCATCCATCAGGAAATGCAGCCCACCCTACCTGTCAGGCCCACCTTCAAGGAGACATGGCAGGTCTCAAGACCTGTCAGGCCCACCATTCAAGACCGACTTGGTCCCACAACACATGTCAGGCCCAGCATTCAAGACCGACTTGGTCCCACAACACATGTCAGGCCCAGCATTCTAGACCGACTTGGTCCCCCAACACATGTCAGGCCCAGCATTCAAGACCGACTTGGTCCCACAACACATTTCAGGCCCACCATTCAAGACCGACTTGGTCCCACAACACATGTCAGGCCCAGCATTCTAGACCGACTTGGTCCCACAACACATTTCAGGCCCAGCATTCAAGACCGACTTGGTCCCACAACACATGTCAGGCCCAGCATTCTAGACCGACTTGGTCCCCCAACACACGTCAGGCCCAGCATTCAAGACCGACTTGGTCCCACAACACATGTCAGGCCCACCATTCAAGACCGACTTGGTCCCCCAACACACGTCAGGCCCACCATTCAAGACCGACTTGGTCCCACAACACATGTCAGGCCCAGCATTCTAGACCGACTGGGACCAATAACACATGACATGTCCTACGTTACAGACCGACTGCACTCCGCACCACGTACGGGCGTTAAAAGGCGTGTCGAGATGACACACGCTCCCCGTGCCAAAAGATTCAGTTGGTGAGGAACCTGAGTTCTTTCTTCCTGCTGGTGCTGCAGGAGAACACGGCCCTGGTGTGGAGGTGGGTTTGTGTTTGTGTGTGTGTGTCAACCAGTTTGGGTTATCACTGAGGAACCAACACCAAGACAACTTTAGTTTGGCCTCGCCAAGGATTACGTTAATCTGGCGGAAGTCTGGCGTTCTCCCGGTACTGGATAATATCTACGTAGGGACGATGAAAAGAAAAAGGATAAGAAATAGGAACATTATCTCGCCCAAAAGATACATAAATTCCCGGGGATAACTTCCTTCGTCTTCAAAGAACAAATGAAACTCTTGCGACGCTACCGTGCCTTCCATAAAGCTACCCTCAAAGAAATCACTTTCTACCCAATGCGCAAGGATTCGGTCAGCCAATCTTCGTATGGCTGGGGCTATTGTTCCCTCTGATTGATTCATTTTTCAAGATTAAGGAAAGTTATAATAAAAATATTGTATTGAGTTTCTCCGTTGGCGTCAGGGTAAACACCCATCCCCCCCCCGAAGCTTGGTTACCTTTCCGTGGTGGGGGGGACTTCATGGATTGGGCAGTAGCAACCATCGTTGGTTGCTTCTGTTCAATCCATGAACGAAAAACCAAGCATCTTGAACGTAAATGTCGTATACATTCACTTGGTGTCAAAACTGACACGAAGGCGGTTGTCTCAATTTTACGAGAAATGTTTGTGCGTCTCGGCCTGATGGCGGGAGTCGGTTTGGCGCTGTGGTCATGAAGGAATACGAGGAAGATTGGCAACCGTCCCAGAAGTAGCTACAGTGAGGCCCAGCAGCTGTCCCTGTTACTGTGGAAGGCAGTCATGTAAGGTGTGCAGTGAGGCGCAGCAGTAACAAGGGAAACGGACAACCAAAACAGCAATCTTGATCATCAGGAGGCTATCCAATGCTCAGAGTAGATAAGGACGATTATTATATGGCTTCGCTCAGAGGATGATAATCTTAGCCATGAAAATCAACAAGTAAAATAACTAGTAGTTAGTGGCAGTGAAGTGGAATTACCACATATCTGTGGTCTTAATAGTCAAACGAAACTTTTCGTTTTCTCCATCCTTAAGGTTGTAAGGTAATGGTAACTACAAGGATATGACCACAGAAAATGTGTGATGGAAAGTGCAGGAAATGTGGTAATGTTTATAATATAAATCATGCAGTTGTATACCAAATGTATGATAACATTTTGTCTTCTCGGTTCCTTTTCATCAATTTAAATACAGGTAAGTTTTCTCTTTATCGAGGTGGGATAAGCTACGTGCACTCGGCTTGTAAATGTGGTGACTTTCCCTTCATTACCACAATGGTGTGCTGAACTGAAGATGTAGAATTCCGTAGATGAAACTGAGATAGGAAATCAATCTACATCAAAAACTGAACGTATGTATCTTCAGATGGACATAAACGGACAGACGGAGGGGCACACTGGAGCAAATGAATTTCAGTATCATCACTTAAAGTAGACCTCTCAACTAGTTGTGGCTTTAAAGCAAACTTTTTCTAGCCCAGGTTTAGTTAGCACCTAAACTAATCCCCGCGACCTTACCTTAAGAAATATTTTCAGAAGGTTCTGTCTGAACACATTTGTAAGGTAAGGTCATTTACTATACGTTTCAGTGGCGGACAAACGCTGTTCTTCGCCAATATCTCGTCAACGATTCATTGTATCATTATGATATTTCAGCACACTACCACCCGGGCCAGATGTATGGCTGACATACCACATTGCTATATGTGTTATGTTCAGCACACTAACACCCGGGCCAGATGTATAGCTGACATACCACATTGCTATATGTGTTATGTTCAGCACACTAACACCCGGGCCAGATGTATGGCTGACATACCACATTGCTATATGTGTTATGTTCAGCACACTAACACCCGGGCCAGATGTATGGCTGACATACCACATTGCTATATGTGTTATGTGAGGAGTTGACTCGTGAAAATGATACAAAACCGAATGGTCATATTGACGCTTTCCAAGGAAAGTGTGGCCCCCCCCCAAACACCCTCCCAATTCCACCCCTTCTCGCCCTCATTATCCCTCTTCTTCTCCCCCTAACTCCTCATCACCCAACCTGGTGTCCCTCACTATTTTCCCATAACTTTAGTATATAATTATGATAGAATGTTATGTAGGTGTACATGCATAGGTATAATTATTAACTAACAGTATGGTATAATTCCATAGACGCAAGACGTGTTTCACGTTGATAATTACTGTACAACAGCATATTTACATACGTGTAGTATGTAGAGGGTCGATTTTACGTTCCTTATGGTCAACCAAGTGAACACGATGTACTGCCATTACCTGTGGTCTGGACCTTCTAGGAAATGTTATTGTTGTTATTAGTACATACTGTGTACCTACCTATCATAAACTGTTAACCTGGTCCAGTTAATATACTGTCAGTTTGTTGACTGGTCTCTTTCATATTCATATTATCACGAAATTATAATCTACATATATTTTCGCCCTCTATACATATATATATATATATACATATATATATATATATATATATATATATATATATATATATATATATATATATATATTTATGGATCTGGAGAAGGCATATGATAGAGTTGATAGAGATGCTCTGTGGAAGGTATTAAGAATATATGGTGTGGGAGGCAAGTTGTTGGAAGCAGTGAAAAGTTTTTATCGAGGATGTAAGGCATGTGTACGTGTAGGAAGAGAGGAAAGTGATTGGTTCTCAGTGAATGTAGGTTTGCGGCAGGGGTGTGTGATGTCTCCATGGTTGTTTAATTTGTTTATGGATGGGGTTGTAAGGGAGGTAAATGCAAGAGTCCTGGAAAGAGGGGCAAGTATGAAGTCTGTTGGGGATGAGAGAGCTTGGGAAGTGAGTCAGTTGTTGTTCGCTGATGATACAGCGCTGGTGGCTGATTCATGTGAGAAACTGCAGAAGCTGGTGACTGAGTTTGGTAAAGTGTGTGGAAGAAGAAAGTTGAGAGTAAATGTGAATAAGAGCAAGGTTATTAGGTACAGTAGGGGTGAGGGTCAAGTCAATTGGGAGGTGAGTTTGAATGGAGAAAAACTGGAGGAAGTGAAGTGTTTTAGATATCTGGGAGTGGATCTGTCAGCGGATGGAACCATGGAAGCGGAAGTGGATCATAGGGTGGGGGAGGGGGCGAAAATTTTGGGAGCCTTGAAAAATGTGTGGAAGTCGAGGACATTATCTCGGAAAGCAAAAATGGGTATGTTTGAGGGAATAGTGGTTCCAACAATGTTGTATGGTTGCGAGGCGTGGGCTATGGATAGAGATGTGCGCAGGAGGATGGATGTGCTGGAAATGAGATGTTTGAGGACAATGTGTGGTGTGAGGTGGTTTGATCGAGTAAGTAACGTAAGGGTAAGAGAGATGTGTGGAAATAAAAAGAGCGTGGTTGAGAGAGCAGAAGAGGGTGTTTTGAAATGGTTTGGGCACATGGAGAGAATGAGTGAGGAGAGATTGACCAAGAGGATATATGTGTCGGAGGTGGAGGGAACGAGGAGAAGAGGGAGACCAAATTGGAGGTGGAAAGACGGAGTGAAAAAGATTTTGTGTGATCGGGGCCTGAACATGCAGGAGGGTGAAAGGAGGGCAAGAAATAGAGTGAATTGGAGTCATGTGGTATACAGGGGTTGACGTGCTGTCAGTGGATTGAAGCAAGGCATGTGAAGCGTCTGGGGTAAACCATGGAAAGCTGTGTAGGTATGTATATTTGCGTGTGTGGACGTGTGTATGTACATGTGTATGGGGGGGGGGGGTTGGGCCATTTCTTTCGTCTGTTTCCTTGCGCTACCTCGCAAACGCGGGAGACAGCGACAAAGTATAAAAAAAAAAAAAAAAAAAAAAATATATATATATATATATTATGCTTAATAGTCATTACTCTCTCTATATATATATATATATATATATATATATATAATACTGTAGGAATAAAATGATGACAACATGACAAAACCAAATTCATTCGTAATCACTATCAAAGAAAACGTCATCGTCTTCATCATCACTGGCGATGTTAATCATAACGGGTTCGACTCCCTCGTGTATGTTGTCACTCCTCCAGTATTCTTCTTCATATTTACGGGAGTGCTGAACAGCTCCTGCCCACACGTCCTTGTGTACCAATTGCCTGGCTTCTTCCAGCCTTGCCTTTAGGTCCGTCCGGGTAAACCGCTGGAGTGTGGAGCGCACATGACGCTTCATTAATCCCCATACTTGCTCGATGGTGTTCAGCTCGGGGTGGCAACCGTATGACCTGGTGGCCCCACACACGGATGGTCTTATACTGGGGCTGTGGACGGTTCTGCTGGCAGAGGACCAGCAGCTCAGGGCGAGGAGTGGCAGCTGGCTGTGGTATGGTGCATTGCCTAGCACAAGTACCGATGGCTCTGGCAGTGACGGAAGGAGCTGCGTTGTTAGCCATTGTAGGAACAGTTCGGCATTCATTTCTCCATGATAATCACCCTGGTTGGTCTTGGCTGGGTAGCACAGGTATGAGCAGTCAACAAAGCCTTCGTCCGTGCCACCTGCGACCACTACACATCGCTTCACCAGGTGGTGTTACCTGACGACTGTACGTGGTGTTGCTTGGAACCTGTGTGGTATCTACCCACTCCCTACTGTGGCCCATCCTGGTGGTAAACCACGTCTCATCCACATATACCACCTTCCTCCCCTCCTCTCGGTGGCGCTGTAGAGCCCGGAGAGCGTCAATCCGACGATACACAACGTCCAGCGATTCCCTCCTTACATACATCTTTCGTTGTGACAGTCTGTGTTGAAATCCCACGGTGTGCAGGATCCACCAAACTGTTGTGTCAGAGATATCCTCCGGGAGGATACCATGTGTTGTCAGGTCCGCTGCTGTGACCCTCAGTGTTAAATATTGTTTTTCCGAAAACTTCTTGTGGATGTAGCGCCGTACTGCACCGAGGGTAAAGTTATCACAACCAGCTGATGTAGGAGGTGGTGCCGGGGTGGCTGTGGTGTTGACTATGTCCCTCACTCTTGACTCAGTCATGTCCACGATGTGCGCAACTCGATCGTAAGGCTTGTGTGCATAAAAATTAATGTTATGTTACACATTAGTCTCGCCTCACTATGATAATTAATATGACATTGCGACACAATACAGTCTGCTTTACTTTCATATTTCATATGTATATAAATGTAATAATGTATGTTCGAACCAGAATATATTGTCTACACACCTAGTCAAACTTATGTACGTTCTACCGCGGATGCATTCACGTTTGTACAATGTGACAACACGAAGACTAAACGCTGTCCTGCATCCACGGAGGCAGAAGGACAACGTTGTTGCTGCTGATGATGACCGCGCGCGCCTCGGTGGTCGCTAGAGTTGTAGCCTCGGGATGGAGGTACCCCATACCTCAGAGACGGGGAGGGGATATGGGCGACTGTGGATATCATATTAAGACATATATTTCTTATTTAAAAACGTAAAGAACACATGAAGTAACCATAAACGATTTTATTTGGTTGTCCAAAACCAGAACTGACTTCATCCTTCTGGTCGCCGTCGACACGTCCGTTATTAACAACGGGATTACCTGGTGCTTTCATGGTCGTTTGACGCACTCTGGTTTTCACGTCCACACACAATAACTGTATGACATATCATTACTAATGTATAATACGTATATACATACTGTCATACCTATTATTTATGTACGTGATTAGAATACGACAAAATCAAATACAGAGAATGGATGGTGTAAATAGGGGGATGAAGACGGAACTGGGGAGAGAGATACTGCGATGCTGGGGTGGGTGGGGGAATGGGTTGGTCTGGGGGGTGTTCAAGATGTTGAGGGAGGGTTAGACGAGCACCGCACACTCGTCCCATTCTCTATAACGCCTTCGCAATATCCTAGTGATACAACCAGTCGTTTAGCAGAAATGTGTGAAAACCAGCGTTTGTCTCCCGCTGAAAACCCTTACAAATCTTCACCTTCGCCTCCACAAGATAATGATCAGACATCCCTCCAGTTGCACCTCTCAGCACATTAACATCCAAAAGTCTCTCTTTCGCGCGCCTGTCAATTAACACGTAATCCAATAACGCTCTCTGGCCATCTCTCCTACTTACATAAGTATACTTATGTATATCTCGCTTTTTAAACCAGGTATTCCCAATCATCAGTCCTTTTTCAGCACATAAATCTACAAGGCATATGATAGGGTTGATAGAAATGCTCTGTAGAAGGTATTAAGAATATATGGTGTGGGAGGAAAGTTGTTAGAAGCAGTGAAAAGTTTTTATCGAGGATGTAAGGCATGTGTACGTGTAGGAAGAGAGGAAAGTGATTGGTTCTCAGTGAATGTAGGTTTGCGGCAGGGGTGTGTGATGTCTCCATGGTTGTTTAATTTGTTTATGGATGGGGTTGTTAGGGAGGTAAATGCAAGAGTTTTGGAAAGAGGGGCAAGTATGAAGTCTGTTGGGGATGAGAGAGCTTGGGAAGTGAGTCAGTTGTTGTTCGCTGATGATACAGCGCTGGTGGCTGATTCATGTGAGAAACTGCAGAAGCTGGTGACTGAGTTTGGTAAAGTGTGTAGGGTTGAGGGTCAAGTCAATTGGGAGGTGAGTTTGAATGGAGAAAAACTGGAGGAAGTGAAGTGTTTTAGATATCTGGGAGTGGATCTGGCAGCGGATGGAACCATGAAAGCGGAAGTGGATCATAGGGTGGGGGAGGGGGCGAAAATTCTGGGGGCCTTGAAGAATGCGTGGAAGTCGAGAACATTATCTCGGAAAGCAAAAATGGGTATGTTTGAAGGAATATTGGTTCCAACAATGTTGTATGGTTGCGAGGCGTGGGCTATGGATAGAGTTGTGCGCAGGAGGATGGATGTGCTGGAAATGAGATGTTTGAGGACAATGTGTGGTGTGAGGTGGTTTGATCGAGTTAGTAACGTAAGGGTAAGAGAGATGTGTGGAAATAAAAAGAGCGTGGTTGAGAGAGCAGAAGAGGGTGTTTTGAAGTGGTTTGGGCACATGGAGAGAATGAGTGAGGAAAGATTGACCAAGAGGATATATGTGTCGGAGGTGGAGGGAACGAGGAGAAGAGGGAGACCAAATTGGAGGTGGAAGGATGGAGTGAAAAAGATTTTGTGTGATCGGGGCCTGAACATGCAGGCGGGTGAAAGGAGGGCAAGGAATAGAGTGAATTGGAGCGATGTGGTATACCGGGGTTGACGTGCTGTCAGTGGATTGAATCAGGGCATGTGAAGCGTCTGGGGTAAACCATGGAAAGCTGTGTAGGTATGTATATTTGCGTGTGTGGACGTATGTATATACATGTGTATGGGGGGGGGGGGTTGGGCCATTTCTTTCGTCTGTTTCCTTGCGCTACCTCGCAAACGCGGGAGACAGCGACAAAGTATAATAAATATAATATAAATAAATCTACAAGCTCTTCACCATTTCCATTTACAACACTGAACACCCCATGTATACCAATTATTCCCTCAACTGCCATATTACTCACCTTTGCATTCAAATCACCCATCACTATAACCCGGTCTCGTGCATCAAAACCACTAACACACTCATTCAGCTGCTCCCAAAACACTTGCCTCTCATGATCTTTCTTCTCATGCCCAGGTGCATATGCACCAATAATCACCCATCTCTCTCCATCAACTTTCAGTTTTACCCATATTAATCGAGAATTTACTTTCTTACATTCTATCACATACTCCCACAACTCCTGTTTCAGGAGTACTGCTACTCCTTCCCTTGCTCTTGTCCTCTCACTAACCCCTGACTTTACTCCCAAGACATTCCCAAACCACTCTTCCCCTTTACCCTTGAGCTTCGTTTCACTCAGAGCCAAAACATCCAGGTTCCTTTCGTCAAACATACTACCTATCTCTCCTTTTTTCACATCTTGGTTACATCCACACACATGTAGGCACCCCAATCTGAGCCTTCGAGGAGGATGAGCACTCCCCGCGTGACTCCTTCTTCTGTTTCCCATTTTAGAAAGTTAAAAAGATACAAGGAGGGGAGGATTTCTGGCCCCCCGCTCCCGTCCCCTCTAGTCGCTTTCTACGACACGCGAGGAATGCGTGGGAAGTATTCTTTCACCCCTATCCCCAGGGATAATATATATATATATATATATATATATATATATATATATATATATATATATATATATACACATACACACATACACATACATACGCACATATACACACACACACATACACATACATATATATACATATGAAAAATGTAAGAAACAATTTAGAAAACTGAAACTTCTAGCTTGAAATGAAATGAAAAAATGAATGTCACATGATGGTTCAACCTCTGGCTATGGAAAAAGGAAATGTATAATTTATTTACACAAACGTCAATAGTAGTTCTCATCAATTTAACCACTGTATCAATAAGCTTCAATGTCTAAGCTACATTTTTTCCAATTTCACTATTTTCTTGTCAAAAACACCATGTATGAAAACTATCACTCCAGTAACACAACTATAAACATTTACTTCCCCTTTAAAAAAGTTCTGGGGAAGTCTGTCTCGATACACTGCGGGACACTCTACCACCTGGCGAGGTTTGTGTTGTAATGGTTCTTGATTCACAAACGTAGTAGCATCACTGGTGGGCCAAGGTAGTTCCGTTGGCGAAGAGGAGCTCATGAAACATGTCGGAAAGCATGCTACTGCAGGCATGAGTGAAGGCTGATGCAAACTGGTATCGCTCTGAATGATGTGATGGGGACGAGATGATCCTCTGACTCACGTCCGAGAGATCCGATATATATATATATATATATATATATATATATATATATATATATATATATATATATATATATATATATATATATATATATATATATATATATATATATATATATATATATATATATATATATATATAAATATATATATATCACTTGGGTTCTGGACTAGGCTTCATCCCCTGGACTTCTGAGGAAGCAGAGCCGGTTCGAATCCCCTCGACGTTCTAGTGATGGTGTTCACGCACATGTGGGGAGTCACGCCAGGCCAGGACTCGCCTCCTGTATGTCACATTTTTCGTCTATATTTCTCTACACTAACGACTTAGGAATCACTTTACGTCGGGTCACGGCAGAATTACTCGTTCAGCAAAGCTTGTCAAAGTGACTCTCCCAGCGTAAACACGACGTTAACACAGTTAAAACAACATAAAACAAATACCGCGGGTTTAAACAGTACCGTTAAACACCGCGAGTTTAAAACACTATAGTTAAAACACCACCAATAAACACCGCGAGTCTAAACGCTACAGTTAAAACGCGAGTTAAAACACTACTTTTAAAACGCGAGAAACAAACACCGCGAGTCGAAACACTACACTTAAAACACCGCAGAACCAAGCACGGGTATATATATATATATATATATATATATATATATATATATATATATATATATATATATATATATATATATATATATATATATATCTTTCTTTTCTTTCAAACTATTCGCCATTTCCCGCATTAGCGAGGTAGCGTTAAGAACAGAGGACTGGGCCTTTGAGGGAATACCCTCACCTGGCCGAATTCTCTGTTCCTTCTTTTGGAAAATTAAAAAAAAAAAAAAACGAGAGGGGAGGATTTCCAGCCCCCCGCTCCCTCCCCTTTTAGTCGCCTTCTACGACACGCAGGGAATACGTGGGAGGTATTCTTTCTCCCCTATATATATATATATATATATATATATATATATATATATATATATATATATATATATATATATATATATATATATATATATTGGGAAGAGCAGTGTGGTTTCAGAAGTGGTAGAGGATGTGTGGATCAGGTGTTTGCTTTAAAGAATGTATGTGAGAAATACTTAGAAAAGCAAATGGATTTGTATGTAGCATTTATGGATCTGGAGAAGGCATATGATAGAGTTGATAGAGATGCTCTGTGGAAGGTACTAAGAATATATGGTGTCGGAGGCAAGTTGTTAGAAGCAGTGAAAAGTTTCTATCGAGGATGTAAGGCATGTGTACGTGTAGGAAGAGAGGAAAGTGATTGGTTCTCAGTGAATGTAGGTTTGCGGCAGGGGTGTGTGATGTCTCCATGGTTTTTAATTTGTTTATGGATGGGGTTGTTAGGTAGGTGAATGCAAGAGTTTTGACCCTCAACCCTACGGTACCTAATAACCTTGCTCTTATTCACATTTACTCTTAATTTCTTCTTTCACACACTTTACCAAACTCAGTCACCAGCTTCTGAAGTTTCTCACATGAATCAGCCACCAGGGCTGTATCATCAGCGAACAACAACTGACTCACTTCCCAAGCTCTCTCATCCACAACAGACTGCATACTTGCCCCTCTTTCCAAAACTCTTGCATTCACCTCCCTAACAACCCCATCCATAAACAAATTAAACAACAATGGAGACATCACACACACCTGCCGCAAACCTACATTCACTGAGAACCAATCACTTTCCTCTCTTCCTACACGTACACATGCCTTACATCCGCGATAAAAACTGATGCTCTGTACATGCCTTCGCCCTCTCAATCAATACCCTCCCATATAATTTACCAGGAATACTCAACAAACTTATACCTCTGTAATTTGAGCACTCACTCTTATCCCCTTTGCCTTTGTACAATGGCACTATGCACGCATTCCGCCAATTCTCAGGCACCTCACCATGAGTCATACATACATTAAATAACCTTACCAACCAGTCAACAATACAGTCTCCCCCTTTTTAAATAAATTCCACTGCAATACCATCCAAACCTGCTGCCTTGCCGGCTTTCATCTTCCGCAAAGCTTCTACTACCTCTTCTCTGTTTACCAAATCATTTTCCCTAACCCTCTCACTTTGCACACCACCTCGACCAAAACACCCTATATCTGCCACTCTATCATCAAACACATTCAACAAACATTCAAAATACTCACTCCATCTCCTTCTCACATCACCACTACTTGTTATCACCTCCCCGCTAGCGCCCTTCACTGAAGTTCCCATTTGCTCCCTTGCCTTACGCACTTTATTTACCTCCTTCCAGAACATCTTTTTATTCTCCCTAAAATTTAATAATACTCTCTCACCCCAACTCTCATTTGCCCTCTTTTTCACCTCTTACACCTTTCTCTTGACCTCCTGTCTCTTTCTTTTTTCCCTGCAAAAATCATCGAAATGCCTCTCTCTTCTCTTTCACTAATAATCTTACTTCTTCATCCCACCACTCACTACCCTTTCTAATCAACCCACCTCCCACGCTTCTCATGCCACAAGCATCTTTTGCGCACTCCATCACTGATTCCCTAAATACATCCCATTCCTCCCCCACTCCCCTATATATATATATATATATATATATATATATATATATATATATATATATATATATATATATATATATATATATATATATATATATATATATATATATATATATATATATATATATATATATATATATATATATATATATATACCCCTATCCCTGGGGATAGGGGTGAAAGAATACTTCCCACGTATTCCTCGCGTGTCGTAGAAAGCGACTAGAGGGGACGGGAGCGGGGGGCCAGAAATCCTCCCCTCCTTGTATTAACTTTCTAAAATGGGAAACAGAAGAAGGAGTCACGCGGGGAGTGCTCATCCTCCTCGAAGGCTCAGAGTGGGGTGCCTAAATGTGTGTGGATGTAACCAAGATGTGAAAAAAGGAGAGATAGGTAGTATGTTTGAGGAAAGGAACCTGGATGTTTTGGCTCTGAGTGAAACGAAGCTCAAGGGTAAAGGGGAAGAGTGGTTTGGGAATGTCTGGGGAGTAAAGTCAGGGGTTAGTGAGAGGACAAGAGCAAGGGAAGGAGTAGCAATACTCCTGAAACAGGAGTTGTGGGAGTATGTGATAGAATGTAAGAAAGTAAATTCGCGATTAATATGGGTAAAACTGAAAGTTGATGGAGAGAGGTGGGTGATTATTGGTGCATATGCACCCGGGCATGAGAAGAAAGATCATGGGAGGCAAGTGTTTTGGGAGCAGCTGAATGAGTGTGTTAGTGGTTTTGATGCACGAGACCGGGTTATAGTGATGGGTGATTTGAATGCAAAGGTGAGTAATGTGGCAGTTGAGGGAATAATTGGTATACATGGGGTGTTCAGTGTTGTAAATGGAAATGGTGAAGAGCTTGTAGATTTATGTGCTGAAAAAGGACTGATGATTGGGAATACCTGGTTTAAAAAGCGAGATATACATAAGTATACTTATGTAAGTAGGAGAGATGGCCAGAGAGCGTTATTGGATTACGTGTTAATTGACAGGCGTGCGAAAGAGAGACTTTTGGATGTTAATGTGCTGAGAGGTGCAACTGGAGGGATGTCTGATCATTATCTTGTGGAGGCTAAGGTGAAGATTTGTATGGGTTTTCAGAAAAGAAGAGTGAATGTTGGGGTGAAGAGGGTGGTGAGAGTAAGTGAGCTTGGGAAGGAGACCTGTGTGAGGAAGTACCAGGAGAGACTGAGTACAGAATGGAAAAAGGTGAGAACAATGGAAGTAAGGGGAGTGGGGGAGGAATGGGATGTATTTAGGGAATCAGTGATGGATTGCGCAAAAGATGCTTGTGGCATGAGAAGAGTGGGAGGTGGGTTGATTAGAAAGGGTAGTGAGTGGTGGGATGAAGAAGTAAGAGTATTAGTGAAAGAGAAGAGAGAGGCATTTGGACGATTTTTGCAGGGAAAAAATGCAATTGAGTGGGAGATGTATAAAAGAAAGAGACAGGAGGTCAAGAGAAAGGTGCAAGAGGTGAAAAAAAGGGCAAATGAGAGTTGGGGTGAGAGAGTATCATTAAATTTTAGGGAGAATAAAAAGATGTTCTGGAAGGAGGTAAATAAAGTGCGTAAGACAAGGGAGCAAATGGGAACTTCAGTGAAGAGCGCAAATGGGGAGGTGATAACAAGTAGTGGTGATGTGAGAAGGAGATGGAGTGAGTATTTTGAAGGTTTGTTGAATGTGTTTGATGATAGAGTGGCAGATATAGGGTGTTTTGGTCGAGGTGGTGTGCAAAGTGAGAGGGTTAGGGAAAATGATTTGGTAAACAGAGAAGAGGTAGTGAAAGCTTTGCGGAAGATGAAAGCCGGCAAGGCAGCAGGTTTGGATGGTATTGCAGTGGAATTTAGTAAAAAAGGGGGTGACTGTATTATTGACTGGTTGGTAAGGTTATTTAATGTATGTATGACTCATGGTGAGGTGCCTGAGGATTGGCGGAATGCGTGCATAGTGCCATTGTACAAAGGCAAAGGGGATAAGAGTGAGTGCTCAAATTACAGAGGTATAAGTTTGTTGAGTATTCCTGGTAAATTATATAGTAGGGTATTGATTGAGAGGGTGAAGGCATGTATAGAGCATCAGATTGGGGAAGAGCAGTGTGGTTTCAGAAGTGGTAGAGGATGTGTGGATCAGGTGTTTGCTTTGAAGAATGTATGTGAGAAATACTTAGAAAAGCAAATGGATTTGTATGTAGCATCTATGGATCTGGAGAAGGCATATGATAGAGTTGATAGAGATGCTCTGTGGAAGGTATTAAGAATATATGGTGTGGGAGGCAAATTGTTAGAAGCAGTGAAAAGTTTTTATCGAGGATGTAAGGCATGTGTACGTGTAGGAAGAGAGGAAAGTGATTGGTTCTCAGTGAATGTAGGTTTGCGGCAGGGGTGTGTGATGTCTCCATGGTTGTTTGATTTGGTTATGGATGGGGTTGTTAGGGAGGTAAATGCAAGAGTTTTGGAAAGAGGGGCAAGTATGAAGTCTGTTGGGGATGAGAGAGCTTGGGAAGTGAGTCAGTTGTTGTTCGCTGATGATACAGTGCTGGTGGCTGATTCATGTGAGAAACTGCAGAAGCTGGTGACTGAGTTTGGTAAAGTGTGCGGAAGAAGAAAGTTAAGAGTAAATGTGAATAAGAGCAAGGTTATTAGGTACAGTAGGGTTGAGGGTCAAGTCAATTGGGAGGTGAGTTTGAATGGAGAAAAACTGGAGGAAGTGAAGTGTTTTAGATATCTGGGAGTGGATATGGCAGCGGATGGAACCATGGAAGCGGAAGTGGATCATAGGGTGGGGGAGGGGGCGAAAATTCTGGGGGCCTTGAAGAATGTGTGGAAGTCGAGAACATTATCTCGGAAAGCAAAAATGGGTATGTTTGAAGGAATAGTGGTTCCAACAATGTTGTATGGTTGCGAGGCGTGGGCTATGGATAGAGTTGTGCGCAGGAGGATGGATGTGCTGGAAATGAGATGTTTGAGGACAATGTGTGGTGTGAGGTGGTTTGATCGAGTGAGTAACGTAAGGGTAAGAGAGATGTGTGGAAATAAAAAGAGCGTGGTTGAGAGAGCAGAAGAGGGTGTTTTGAAATGGTTTGGGCACATGGAGAGAATGAGTGAGGAAAGATTGACCAAGAGGATATATGTGTCGGAGGTGGAGGGAACGAGGAGAAGAGGGAGACCAAATTGGAGGTGGAAAGATGGAGTGAAAAAGATTTTTTGTGATCGGGGCCTGAACATGCAGGAGGGTGAAAGGAGGGCAAGGAATAGAGTGAATTGGAGCGATGTGGTATACCGGGGTTGACGTGCTGTCAGTGGATTGAATCAGGGCATGTGAAGCGTCTGGGGTAAACCATGGAAAGCTGTGTAGGTATGTATATTTGCGTGTGTGGACGTATGTATATACATGTGTATGGGGGTGGGTTGGGCCGTTTCTTTCGTCTGTTTCCTCGCGCTACGTCGCAAACGCGGGAGACAGCGACAAAGCAAAAAAAAGAAAGAAAAAAAAAAAAAAAAAAATATATATATATATATATATATATATATATATATATATATATATATATATATATATATATATATATATATATATATATGGTTTGGGCACATGGAGAGAATGAGTGAGGAAAGATTGACCAAGAGGATATATGTGTCGGAGGTGGAGGGAACGAGGAGAAGAGGGAGACCAAATTGGAGGTGGAAAGATGGAGTGAAAAAGATTTTGTGTGATCGGGGCCTGAACATGCAGGAGGGTGAAAGGAGGGCAAGGAATAGAATGAATTGGAGCGATGTGGTATACCGGGGTTGACGTGCTGTCAGTGGATTGAATCAAGGCATGTGAAGCGTCTGGGGTAAACCATGGAAAGCTGTGTAGGTATGTATATTTGCGTGTGTGGACGTATGTATATACATGTGTATGGGGGGGGGTGGGTTGGGCCATTTCTTTCGTCTGTTTCCTTGCGCTACCTCGCAAACGCGGGAGACAGCGACAAAGTATAATAAAAAGAAAATAATATATATATATATATATATATATATATATATATATATATATATATTATTATTATTATTATTATTATTATTTTGCTTCGTCGCTGTATCCCGCGTTTGCGAGGTAGCGCAAGGAAACAGACGAAAGAATGGCCCAACCCACCCACATGCACATGTATATACATACACGTCCACACACGCAAATATACATACCTACACATCTTAACATATACATATATATACACACACAGACATATACATATATACACGTGTACATAATTCATACTGTCTGCCTTTATTCATTCCCATCGCCAACACGCCACACATGGAATAACAACCCCCTCCCCCCTCATGTGCACGAGGTATCGCTAGGAAAAGACAACAAAGGCCCCATTCGTTCACACTCAGTCTCTAGCTGTCATGTAATAATGCAACAAAACCACAGCTTCCTTTCCACATCCAGGCCCCACAGAACTTTCCATGGTTTACCCCAGACGCTTCACATTCCCTGGTTCAATCCGTCGACTGCACGTCGACCCCTGTACACCACATCGTTCCAACTCACTCTATTCCTTGCACGCCTTTCACCCTCCTGCATGTTCAAGCCCAATCACTCAAAATTTTTTTCACTCCATCGTTCCACCTCCAATTTGGTCTCCCACTTCTCCTCGTTCCCTCCACCTATGACACATATATCCTCTTTCTCAATCTTTCCTCACTCATTTTCTCCACGTGACGAAACCATTTCAAAACACCCTCTTCTGATCTTTCAACCACACTCTTTTTATTACCACACATCTCTCTTACCCTAATATTACTTACTCGATCGACCCACCTCAAACAATATATTGTCTTCAAACATCTCATTGCCACCACGTCCACCCTCCTCCGCACAACTCTATCTATAGCCCACGCCTCGCAACCATATAACATTGTCGGAACCACTATTCTTTCAAACATACCCATTCTTGCTTTCCGAGATAATGTTCTCGACTTCCACACATTCTTCAAGGCTCCCAGAACTTTCGTCCCCTCCCCCTCCCTATGATTCACTTCCGATTCCATGGTTCCATCCGCTACCAAATCCACTCCCAGATATCTAAAACACTTCATTTCCTCCAGTTTTTCTTCATTCAAACTTACATCCCAATTAATTTGTCTCTCAACCCTACTGTACCTAATAACCTTGCTCTTATTCACATTTACTCTCAGCTTTCTTTTTTCACACATTTTACCAAACTCAGACACCAGCTTCTGCAGTTTCTCACACGAATCAGCCACCAGCGCTGTATCATCAGCGAACAACAACTGACTCACTTCACAAGCTCTCTCATCCACAACAGACTGCATACTTGCCCCTCTTTCCAAAACTCTTGCATTCATCTCCCCAACAAACCCATCCATAAAAAAATTAAACAATCATTGGATCATCACACACACTCCTGCC
>NC_092277.1:2823511-2831011 GCF_036320965.1 Panulirus ornatus | reverse complement strand
GATTTGGTAAACAGAGAAGAGGTAGTAAAAGCTTTGCGGAAGATGAAAGCCGGCAAGGCAGCAGGTTTGGATGGCATTGCAGTGGAATTTATTAGAAAAGGGGGTGACTGTATTATTGACTGGTTGGTAAGGTTATTTAATGTATGTATGACTCATGGTGAGGTGCCTGAGGATTGGCGGAATGCGTGCATAGTGCCATTGTACAAAGGCAAAGGGGATAAGAGTGAGTGCTCAAATTACAGAGGTATAAGTTTGTTGAGTATTCCTGGTAAATTATATGGGAGGATATTGATTGAGAGGGTGAAGGCATGTACAGAGCATCAGGTTGGGGAAGAGCAGTGTGGTTTCAGAAGTGGTAGAGGATGTGTGGATCAGGTGTTTGCTTTGAAGAATGTATGTGAGAAATACTTAGAAAAGCAAATGGATTTGTATGTAGCATTTATGGATCTGGAGTAGGCATATGATAGAGCTGATAGAGATGCTCTGTGGAAGGTATTAAGAATACATGGTGTGGGAGGCAAATTGTTAGAAGCAGTGAAAAGTTCTTATCGAGGATGTAAGGCATGTGTACGTGTAGGAAGAGAGGAAAGTGATTGGTTCTCAGTGAATGTAGGTTTGCGGCAGGGGTGTGTGATGTCTCCATGGTTGTTTAATTTGTTTATGGATGGGGTTGTTAGGGAGGTGAATGCAAGAGTTTTGGAAAGAGGGGCAAGTATGAAGTCTGTTGGGGATGAGAGAGCTTGGGAAGTGAGTCAGTTGTTGTTCGCTGATGATACAGCGCTGGTGGCTGATTCATGTGAGAAACTGCAGTAGCTGGTGACTGAGTTTGGTAAAGTGTGTGAAAAAAGAAAGTTAAGAGTAAATGTGAATAAGAGCAAGGTAATTAGGTACAGTAGGGTTGAGGGTCAAGTCAATTGGGAGGTAAGTTTGAATGGAGAAAAACTGGAGGAAGTAAAGTGTTTTAGATATCTGGGAGTGGATCTGGCAGCGGATGGAACCATGGAAGCGGAAGTGGATCATAGTGTGGGGGAGGGGGCGAAAATCCTGGGAGCCTTGAAGAATGTGTGGAAGTCGAGAACATTATCTCGGAAAGCAAAAATGGGTATGTTTGAAGGAATAGTGGTTCCAACAATGTTGTATGGTTGCGAGGCGTGGGCTATGGATAGAGTTGTGCGCAGGAGGATGGATGTGCTGGAAATGAGATGTTTGAGGACAATGTGTGGTGTGAGGTGGTTTGATCGAGTAAGTAACGTAAGGGTAAGAGAGATGTGTGGAAATAAAAAGAGCGTGGTTGAGAGAGCAGAAGAGGGTGTTTTGAAATGGTTTGGGCACATGGAGAGAATGAGTGAGGAAAGATTGACCAAGAGGATATATGTGTCGGAGGTGGAGGGAAGGAGGAGAAGTGGGAGACCAAAGTGGAGGTGGAAAGATGGAGTGAAAAAGATTTTGTGTGATCGGGGCCTGAACATGCAGGCGGGTGAAAGGAGGGCAAGGAATAGAGTGAATTGGATCGACGTGGTATACCGGGGTTGACGTGCTGTCAGTGGATTGAATCAGGGCATGTGAAGCGTCTGGGGTAAAGCATGGAAAGCTGTGTAGGTATGTATATTTGCGTGTGGACGTATGTATATACATGTGTATGGGAGTGGGTTGTGCCATTTCTTTCGTCTGTTTCCTTGCGCTACCTCGCAAACGCGGGAGACAGCGACAAAGAAAAAAAAAAAAGAAAAATATATATATATATATATATATATATATATATATATATATATATATATATATATATATATTCCTATGAGTCCACAGGGAAAATGAAACCCGTTGACTCAGGAATATCTTGATCACGCGCAAAATTGTGATCCTTTCCAATATATCTATCCATCTATCTATCTATCTATCTATCTATCTTTCTATCTATCTATCTGTCTATCTATCTATCTATATATATATATATATATATATATATATATATATATATATATATATATATATATATATATATATATATATATATATATATATATATTATACCTGGGAATAGGGGAGAAAGAATACTTCCCACGTATTCCCTCCATGTCGTAGAAGGCGACTAAAAGGGGAGGGAGCGGAGGGCTGGAAATCCTCCCCACTCGTTTTTTTTTTTCTAATTTTCCAGAAGAAGGAACAGAGAAGGGGGCCAGGTGAGGATATTCCCTCAAAGGCCCAGTCCTCTTTTCTTAACGCTACCTCGCTAAGGCGGGAAATGGCGAATAGTTTGAAAGAGAGAAAGAATATATATATATATATATATATATATATATATATATATATATATATATATATATATATATATATATATATATATATATATATATATATATATATATATATATATATAAAATAAATCAGAGATAACATTAATATTTGTAAATGTTTTTTTTTTTTAACTTAAAATTCAAAAAGATGCGAAATAAAAGCACACATCCTTCTGTTATATATGTATATAAAGGACTCAATCCTGAGTCAATGGCCGGTGCACATAACGAACAGTAATGTCGGGGTGCGTTGCTATAAACTCCGTAACCAGTGTGTTTGTGTCAGTTGGAGGCAGGTGTTGGACTTGCAGGGGTTGTATCCTGCGATGCACAGTCTGGGATCTGACCTCCCGTGCCATGATGGCTGCCCGACGCCTCTCGAAGGCGTACTGCAAGTGTTTCAGAACTACCTCCAGTTTGGGTCGTGCTTCAGGATCATATCTTGTGGCCTCTCTAATTGTAGATACCACGCGTAAGCGGCGTCTCTTATAAACTATTTGAAGTATTCTAATAAGGAGGACGGCATATGAGAAGACATCAGACTTTCTTGTGCTAGGTTGGCCGCGCTTCACCTCAGGAGCCATCCATGGGTAATCCTCAGGCTCGCTCTCGAGGTCATTAGTCACCTCCTGGAAACATGCAAGTCCCAGATCGATGATGTTCACTCTGGGTGACTGCGGATCGCCGCTCACCACCACATTGTTAGGCTTTAGGTCATTGTGGATGAGTCCTTTGCGGTGTATTTCAAGAAGCCTTTGTCCAACCATCAGTCCCAGTTGCAGGAGATCGTAGCCATCTGGTCCTTTGCCTTTAATGATATCCTGGAGAGTGTATTGGCCGCAGTAGGTCATCAAGATGGCTGGTGGTTCCTCGGAATAAGCCAACAACATTGGGACTCCTCCAGCTCCTTCCAGCAAAACCATGTATTGGCTCTCTCGCATGAGACGCTCATCCTCAGAAAAGTGAGACACCTTCAGAACGGCCAGTTCGTCATGCCACTTGACGAGGTAGGCAGTCCCGTTCCCACCTTCGCCCAAGGTGGCAAGGCTTTCGGAAACAAGCAATTCCAATGCTTTTCGGTCGATCTGAGTCATGTTGAGAGGAAAGCCTTTGGTTTTGTGTTGGGTATCAGCAGAAATTGACCACTCTCAATGTGCAGGTCCGTGGATGTGATTTCGATGCCTAAGTTGTTTCGTTGCCTACTGATCTTACGTTATATCCTGGATATGCAGAAAATCATAGTTAACTCCTCAGGTAATTGAGTTATCAGTGGCCGTGATTTGTACCTGCTCAAGAGCAGTAAATATGGCGGACAATTCACGTTGTAGTGAAGATGCCCAATTGTATATTGTATAACTCATGTTATGATCTAAGTGAGTCAAGTAGTGAAGATAAAGAATTGTATATAGACTCTATGGCTTTGATTTCCACCAGATCAAGAGCAACAAATATGGCGGACAATTCAATTTGTAGTAAAGATGCCTAGTTTTATATTGTACAAAATAAGAGGTCCACTGAGTATGTTGGAAGAGAAGTGGACAGGGAAGATGGATTCTCCTGGATTATTGAAGTATGTATCACATTTCAAAAGCAGATTGTGCAGAGCTAGATAGATTGCTGCGGACAATTTGAGAGGGTGTCAAGAAAATATGAAAGTATGGATGACAAAATATCTAGAAGCAGAGAGTTCAAACCGAGTGATCGAGTGTTGGTATTAATGCCTCAGACAGGAAATCCTCTGAGAGCCAGGTTTTATGGTCCCTGGGTTATTGAGAAAGAGTGGATGATTTAAACTGCATTGTGAATACTCCAGAAAGACTCAAGCCAAGCCAATTGTGTCACATAAACATAAGGAAACCTTAACATGATGTAAATTCTGCAAATGATGATGAGGTTACAAATGTGCATTGTGCATGTGTGATGTCTGATGATGCAGAGGATGTGGATTAAGGTGAAAATGTAAAGTCGAAGAGATATGAAGACAAACTGTTCAAAAATTCAGATGTGTTAGAAAATTTGAAAAAGAAGCTTGATCATTTAGAAACTGAGAAAAGAGATAAGATCATAAAAATAATGAATGACTTTAGGTGTTTGTTTGCTGATGTTGCTAGGAGAACTGATGTACTACAGCATGACTTCGAAATTGATGATGCAACCCTTATCAAGCAGCACCCATGTAGAGTGAATCCTAAAATGAGAAAGATAATGAGAAAAGAGGTACAGTATATGCTCGACGATGATTTGATTGAAAATAGTAATAGTCCTTGGAGTTCACCTTGTGTGTTAATAACTAAACCTGATGGTATTTTCTACAGATTTTATACTGATTTCAGAAAGGTAAATAAAATCACTAAAGCTGACTCGTATCCTATTCCAAGAGTAGATGTTTGTATTGATCAGATAGGAGATGCTAATCTTATAACTAAGCCAGACTTATTGAAAGAGTATTGGGAAATACCTTTGACTGAAAGAGCAAAAGGAAATTCTGCATTTGTAACAATGGATTTTTTGTATCAGTATAAAGTGTTGTTCTTGGATATGAAAAAGAGTGGTAGTACTTTCCAAAGATTAGGAAATCAAGTATTGTGTGATGTTAAAGATTGTTCTGCATATATAGATGATATAGTATTGTATTCAAAAACTTGGGAAGAACTTTTGTATTTAATGAAGGAAGTGTTTAATTGGTTGGACAAAGGGAATCTAAAATAAAACCTTGCAAAAAGTGAAATTGCTAGAGCAACTGTAGAATATCTAGGTTATGATGTTGGTCAGGGATGTGTCAAACCAGTTAATGCTAAGGTGAAAGTATTGTAAAATTTCCAGCACCTACAAATAGGAAAGAATTGTTGAGATTTCTGGTTATGGTTGGATATCATCGTAGGTTGTGCAAGAATTTTTCAATCATTGCTTTACCATTAACCAACATATTGCCAAAGAAATCCAAATTTGTGTGGAGTGATCAATGTGATGAGGCCTTTAAGTTGAAACAGATGCTTGTATGTACACCTATACTTTCTACTCCAAATTATGATAGACCATTTAAATTGTATATAGATGTTAGTGATTTTGGAGTTGGAGTCTTAATGCAAGAGAAAGATGATATTGATTTTCTAATTTGTTGTTTTTCAAAGAACTTTCTGCCCTATCAGAATAACTACAGTGCTATTGAAAAGGAAACATTATCCTTGATTTTATGTTTGAATCATTTTGATGTTTATTTGAGAGGAGCAGGTAGGCCGAACCAAGTGTTTACGGATCACAATCCTCTTGTGTTTTTGCAAAAGATGAAAAATGTTAACCAACGTTTGACAAGGTGAAGTCTTTTGTTACAAGATTATAATTTGATGATCAAACATATAAGAGGAAAAGATAATGTTTCAGCTGATATCTTGCCTCGTATTACAATTAGTCATGAGTCAACTAGTGGCTGACTCATGCCTCTTTCGGGAGTGAGATGTTACAGTTATCTCCCCTCCTTGCCAACAACTGTTTCAGTTATCCATTTATCTTGTTCATTTTTCTTTAAGGAGTGACATGATTAGTTTTCTAAGTTACATTATCCAGGGTATATCATACTCTTTTGAAGAATCTTAGTTTTCTAAGGTACATTATCCACGATACATTATACTCTTATGAAGAATCTTATTATCGTATGTTACGATATGAAATTTTGTTATTAGAGTGCTCAAATTACAGAGGTATAAGTTTGTTGAGTATTCCTGGTAAATTATATGGGAGGGTATTGATTGAGAGGGTGAAGGCATGTACAGAGCATCAGATTGGGGAAGAGCAGTATGGTTTCAGAAGTGGTAGAGGATGTGTGGATCAGGTGTTTGCTTTGAAGAATGTATGTGAGAAATACTTAGAAAAGCAAATGGATTTGTATGTAGCATTTATGGATCTGGAGAAGGCATATGATAGAGTTGATAGAGATGCTCTGTGGAAGGTATTAAGAATATATGGTGTGGGAGGAAAGTTGTTAGAAGCAGTGAAAAGTTTTTATCGAGGATGTAAGGCAGGTGTACGTGTAGGAAGAGAGGAAAGTGATTGGTTCTCAGTGAATGTAGGTTTGCGGCAGGGGTGTGTGATGTCTCCATGGTTGTTTAATTTGTTTATGGATGGGGTTGTTAGGGAGGTAAATGCAAGAGTTTTGGAAAGAGGGGCAAGTATGAAGTCTGTTGGGGATGAGAGAGCTTGGGAAGTGAGTCAGTTGTTGTTCGCTGATGATACAGCGCTGGTGGCTGATTCATGTGAGAAACTGCAGAAGCTGGTGACTGAGTTTGGTAAAGTGTGTGGAAGAAGAAAGTTAAGAGTAAATGTGAATAAGAGCAAGGTTATTAGGTACAGTAGGGTTGAGGGTCAAGTCAATTGGGAGGTGAGTTTGAATGGAGAAAAACTGGAGGAAGTGAAGTGTTTTAGATATCTGGGAGTGGATCTGGCAGCGGATGGAACCATGGAAGCGGAAGTGGATCATAGGGTGGGGGAGGGGGCGAAAATTCTGGGGGCCTTGAAGAATGTGTGGAAGTCGAGAACATTATCTCGGAAAGCAAAAATGGGTATGTTTGAAGGAATAGTGGTTCCAACAATGTTGTATGGTTGCGAGGCGTGGGCTATGGATAGAGTTGTGCGCAGGAGGATGGATGTGCTGGAAATGAGATGTTTGAGGACAATGTGTGGTGTGAGGTGGTTTGATCGAGTGAGTAACGTAAGGGTAAGAGAGATGTGTGGAAATAAAAAGAGCGTGGTTGAGAGAGCAGAAGAGGGTGTTTTGAAGTGGTTTGGGCACATGGAGAGAATGAGTGAGGAAAGATTGACCAAGAGGATATATGTGTCGTAGGTGGAGGGAACGAGGAGAAGAGGGAGACCAAATTGGAGGTGGAAAGATGGAGTGAAAAAGATTTTGTGTGATCGGGGCCTGAACATGCAGGAGGGTGAAAGGAGGGCAAGGAATAGAGTGAATTGGAGCGATGTGGTATACCGGGGTTGACGTGCTGTCAGTGGATTGAATCAAGGCATGTGAAGCGTCTGGGGTAAACCATGCCGCAAACCTACATTCGCTGAGAACCAATCACTTTCCTCTCTTCCTACACGTACACATGCCTAACATCCTCGATAAAAACTTTTCACTGCTTCTAACAACTTGCCTCCCACACCATATATTCTTAATACCTTCCACAGAGCATCTCTATCAACTCTATCATATGCC
>NC_092277.1:2754430-2821930 GCF_036320965.1 Panulirus ornatus | reverse complement strand
GGAGGCAAGTGTTTTGGGAGCAAGCTGAGTGAGTGTCTTAGAAAGTCTTGATGCACAGACCGGGTTATAGTGATGGGTGATTTGAATGCAAAGGTGAGTAATGTGGCAGTTGAGGAAAAATTTTGGGGTACATGGGTTTGTTCGCGTTGTAAAAGGAAATGGTAAAGAGCTTGTAGATTATGTGCTGAAAAAGGACTGATGATTGGGGAATATGGTTTTAAAAAGCGAGATATACATAAGTATACGTATGTAAGTAGGGTTTATGGCCAGAGGTCGTTATTGGATTACGTGTTAATTGATAGGCGCGCGAAAGAGAGACTTTTGGATGTTAATGTGCTGAGAGGTGCAATGGAGGGATGTCTGATCATTATCTTGTGGAGGCCCAAGGTGAAATTTGTAGAGGTTTTCAGAAAAGAGGAGAGAATGTTGGGGTGAAAGAGTGGTGAGAGTAAGTGAGCTTGGGAAGGAGACTTGTGTGAGGAAGTACCAAGAGAGACTGAGTAAAAGAATGGAAAAATGTGAGAAAAAAATAACGTAAGGGGCGTGGGGGAGGAATGTGATGTATTTTTGGAAGCAGTGATGGCTTGCGCAGAAGATGCTTGTGGCATGAGAAGCGTGGAAGGTGGGCAGAAATTTGAAAGGGTAGTGAGTGGTGGGATGAAGAAGGAAGATTTTTGTGAAAGAGAAGAGAAAGGCATTTGGACGATTTTTTTTCAGGGAAAAAATGCAAACGACTGGGAGATGTATAAAAGAAAGAGGCAGGAAACAAGAGAAAGGGCGAGAGGCGAAAAAGAGAGCAAATGAGAGTTGGGAAAGAGAGAGTATCATAAAATTTTAGGGAGAATATAAAGATGTTTTGGGGAAAGGGGATAAATAAAGTGCGTAAGACAAGGAGAAAATGGGAACTTCAGTGAAGGGGGCTAATGGGGAATGATAACCAAGTAGTGCTGATGTTGGAAAGGGGGATGGAGGGGATTTTTTTGAAGGGGTTTGTTGAATGTGTTTGATGATAGAGTGGCAGATATAGGGTGTTTTGGTCGAGGTGGTGTGCAAAGTGAGAGGGTTAGGGAGAATAATTTGGTAAACAGAGAAGAGGTAGTAGAAGCTTTGCGGAAGATGAAGCCGACAAGTCAGTGGGTTTGGATGGTATTGCAGTGGAATTTATTAAAAAAGAGGGTAACTGTATTGTTGACTGTTTGGTTTAAAGGTTAGTTAATGTATGTATGACTCATGGTGAGGTGCCTGAAGGTTTGGCGGAATGCTTTTCATAGTGAGTGCCATGTACAAAGGGAAAGGGGAAAAAAGTTTGTACTCAAATTACAAGGTATAAGTTTGTTTAGCATTCCTGGGGAAATTTTATGGGGGATATTGACTGAGAGGGTGAAGGCATGTACAGAGCATCAGATTGGGGCAGAGCAGTGTGGTTTCCCGAATTGTAGAGGATGTGCGATCAGGTGTTCCTTTGAAGAATGTATTGAAAAAATGCTTAGAAAACAAATGGATTTTTTATGTAGCATTTATGATCTGGAAAAAGGCATATTTACAGGATGATAGAGACCTCGTGGAAGGGATTAAGAATATATGGGTGGGAAGCAAGTTGTTAAAGCAGTGAAAATTTATATCGATGATGAAAGGCATGTGTACATGTAGGAAGAGGGGAGAGTGTTTGGGTTCTCAGTGAATGTATGTTTGGGGCAGGAGTGTGTGTGATGATCCAATGATTGTTTAATTTTTTATATGGATGGGTTTGTTTGGGGAGATGAATGAAAGAGTTTTGGAAAGAGGGGCAAGAAATCAGTCTTTTTTGTGGATAGGAGAGCTTGTGAAGTGAGTCAGTTGTTGTTCGCTGATGATACAGCGCTGGTGGCTGATTCGTGTGGGGAAACTGCAGAAGCTGGTGTCCCGGGGGGGTTTTGGTAAAAGTTTGAAAAAAGAAAGCTGAAGTAAAGGGTGAATAAAGCAAGGTTATTATGTAAGTAGGGTTGGAGACAAATTAATTGGATGTAATTTGAATGAAGGAAAAACTGGGGGAAATGAAGTGTTTTAGATATCGGGAGTGGATTTGGTAGCGGAGGGAACCAGGAATCGGAAGTGAATCAAGGGAGGGAGGGGACGAAAGTTCTGGGAGCCTGAAGAATGTGTGGAAGTCGAGAACATAATCTCGGAAAGAAAGAATGGGTATGTTAAAAAAGAATATGGTTCCGAAAAATGTTAAAAGGTTTCGAGGCGTGGGTAAAGATAGAGTTTGTTCGGGAAGAAGGTGGACGAGGTGCAATGAATTTTGAAGACAAAATGTTTTTAAAGGTGGTCGATCAAAAAAAAGTAATATTAGGGTAAAGGAGTGTTTTGGTAAAAAAAAGGGAGCGGGTTTGGGAGAGATCAGAAGAGGGTGTATTGAAATTTTTTCGCACGTGGAGAAAATGATGAGGAAAGATTGAGAAAGAGGATATAGTTCAAAAGTGGAGGGAACGAGGAGAAGTGTGGAACCAAATTTGGAGGTGGAACGATGGAGTGAAAAAAATTTGAGTGTTTGGGCTTAAACCCTCAGGAGGGTGAAAGGCGTGCCAGGGAATAGAGTGAGTTGGAACGATGTGGTGTACAGGGTCGACGGGGCAGCCCGACGGATTGAACCAGAAATGTGAAGCGTCTGGGGTAAACATGGAAAGTTCTGTGGGGCCTGGTTTTGTGGAAAAGCAGCTGTGGTTTTTGTTGCATTATTACATGACAGCTAGAGACTGAGTGTGAAACGAATGGGGCCTTTTGTTTTTTCCTAGCGATCCCTCGTGCACATGAGGGAGGGAGGGGGCTATTATTCCATGTGTGGGGGTTGTTGGCGATTGGGAAAAGAATAAAGGGAGACAGTGTTTAATTATGTACACGTGTATTAATGTATATGCTGTTTTGGTGTTTATAATTTTAATATGTTAAGAAGTGTAGGTATGTTATATTTGCGTTTTTTGGACGTGTAGTATATACAAGTGATGTGGGTGGGTTGGGCCTTCTTTCGTCTGTTTCCTTGCGCACCTCGCAAACGCGGGATACAGCGACCCAAGCAAAATAAAAAATAATAATAAAAAATAATAATATATAAATATATATATATATATATATATATAATATATAA
Organism: Panulirus ornatus; assembly: GCF_036320965.1. Classification (NCBI taxonomy): domain Eukaryota; kingdom Metazoa; phylum Arthropoda; class Malacostraca; order Decapoda; family Palinuridae; genus Panulirus; species Panulirus ornatus. The sequence goes on along the minus strand of NC_092277.1, from coordinate 2,818,806 downwards.
TAATATATATATATTAATTTTTTTTTATTATACTTTGTCGCTGTCTCCCGCGTTTGCGAGGTACGCAAGGAAACAGACCCAAAGAAAGGCCCAACCCCCCCCCCCCCATACACATGTATATACCCCTACGTCCACACACGCAAATATACATACCTACACAGCTTTCCATGGTTTACCCCAGACGCTTCACATGCCTTGATTCAATCCACTGACACCAAAGTCAACCCCGGTATACCACATGCTCCAATTCCCTCTATCCTTGCCCTCCTTTCCAACCCCCCTGCATGTTCCCCAAGGCCCCGATCACACCCAAAAACTTTTTTCACCCAACTCCCCTCCAATTTGGTCCCCTCTTCTCCTCGTTTTTCCCCCCACCTCCGACACATATATCCCTTTGTCAACTTTCCTCCCATTCCTCCCTGTGCCCCAAACCATATATATATATATATATATATAATATATATATAAAAATATATAAATATATATTATATATTAAAAATATATAAAATATATATATATATATATATATATATATATATTATAATATAAATATATTATATATATATATATATTATTTATATATATATATATTAAATATGATATATATATATATATATAATATATAAATATAAAAATATATATCTATTTTTTTTTTCTCTTTTTTTGCTTGTGCTGACCTCCCCCGCCGTTTGCGACTTCGCGGGAAACAGACCGAAAGAAAATGGCCCAACCCACCCCCTACACATGTATATACATACGGCCCACACACGCAAATAAACCCTACCTACGCAACATTCCCCTGTTTACCCCAACCCTTCACATGCCCTGATTCCCAAACCACTGACAGCAAAGTCAAACCCCCGGATACCACATCGCTTTCCCAAAAAACTCTATTCCTTGCCCTCCTTTCACCCTCCTGCATGTTCAGGCCCCGATCACACAAAATCTTTTTCACTCCATCTTTCCACCTCCAATTTGGTCTCCCTCTTCTCCTCGTTCCCTCCACCTCCGACACATATATCCTCTTGGTCAATCTTTCCTCACTCATTCTCTCCATGTGCCCAAACCACTTCAAAACACCCTCTTCTGCTCTCTCAACCACGCTCTTTTTATTTCCACACATCTCTCTTACCCTTACGTTACTTACTCGATCAAACCACCTCACACCACACATTGTCCTCAAACATCTCATTTCCAGCACATCCATCCTCCTGCGCACAACTCTATCCATAGCCCACGCCTCGCAACCATACAACATTGTTGGAACCACTATTCCTTCAAACATACCCATTTTTGCTTTCCGAGATAATGTTCTCGACTTCCACACATTCTTCAAGGCCCCCAGAATTTTCGCCCCCTCCCCCACCCTATGATCCACTTCCGCTTCCATGGTTCCATCCGCTGCCAGATCCACTCCCAGATATCTAAAACACTTCACTTCCTCCAGTTTTTCTCCATTCAAACTCACCTCCCAATTGACTTGACCCTCAACCCTACTGTACCTAATAACCTTGCTCTTATTCACATTTACTCTTAACTTTCTTCTTCCACACACTTTACCAAACTCAGTCACCAGCTTCTGCAGTTTCTCACATGAATCAGCCACCAGCGCTGTATCATCAGCGAACAACAACTGACTCACTTCCCAAGCTCTCTCATCCCCAACAGACTTCATACTTGCCCCTCTTTCCAAAACTCTTGCATTTACCTCCCTAACAACCCCATCCATAAACAAATTAAACAACCATGGAGACATCACACACCCCTGCCGCAAACCTACATTCACTGAGAACCAATCACTTTCCTCTCTTCCTACACGTACACATGCCTTACATCCTCGATAAAAACTTTTCACTGCTTCTAACAACTTGCCTCCCACACCATATATTCTTAATACCTTCCACAGAGCATCTCTATCAACTCTATCATATGCCTTCTCCAGATCCATAAATGCTACATACAAATCCATTTGCTTTTCTAAGTATTTCTCACATACATTCTTCAAAGCAAACACCTGATCCACACATCCTCTACCACTTCTGAAACCACACTGCTCTTCCCCAATCTGATGCTCTGTACATGCCTTCACCCTCTCAATCAATACCCTCCCATATAATTTACCAGGAATACTCAACAAACTTATACCTCTGTAATTTGAGCACTCACTCTTATCCCCTTTGCCTTTGTACAATGGCACTATGCACGCATTCCGCCAATCCTCAGGCACCTCACCATGAGTCATACATACATTAAATAACCTTACCAACCAGTCAACAATACAGTCACCCCCTTTTTTAATAAATTCCACTGCAATACCATCCAAACCTGCTGCCTTGCCGGCTTTCATCTTCCGCAAAGCTTTCACTACCTCTTCTCTGTTTACCAAATCATTTTCCCTAACCCTCTCACTTTGCACACCACCTCGACCAAAACACCCTATATCTGCCACTCTATCATCAAACACATTCAACAAACCTTCAAAATACTCACTCCATCTCCTTCTCACATCACCACTACTTGTTATCACCTCCCCATTTGCGCCCTTCACTGAAGTTCCCATTTGCTCCCTTGTCTTACGCACTTTATTTACCTCCTTCCAGAACATCTTTTTATTCTCCCTAAAATTTAATGATACTCTCTCACCCCAACTCTCATTTGCCCTTTTTTTCACCTCTTGCACCTTTCTCTTGACCTCCTGTCTCTTTCTTTTATACATCTCCCACTCAATTGCATTTTTTCCCTGCAAAAATCGTCCAAATGCCTCTCTCTTCTCTTTCACTAATACTCTTACTTCTTCATCCCACCACTCACTACCCTTTCTAATCAACCCACCTCCCACTCTTCTCATGCCACAAGCATCTTTTGCGCAATCCATCACTGATTCCCTAAATACATCCCATTCCTCCCCCACTCCCCTTACTTCCATTGTTCTCACCTTTTTCCATTCTGTACTCAGTCTCTCCTGGTACTTCCTCACACAGGTCTCCTTCCCAAGCTCACTTACTCTCACCACCCTCTTCACCCCAACATTCACTCTTCTTTTCTGAAAACCCATACAAATCTTCACCTTAGCCTCCACAAGATAATGATCAGACATCCCTCCAGTTGCACCTCTCAGCACATTAACATCCAAAAGTCTCTCTTTCGCACGCCTGTCAATTAACACGTAATCCAATAACGCTCTCTGGCCATCTCTCCTACTTACATAAGTATACTTATGTATATCTCGCTTTTTAAACCAGGTATTCCCAATCATCAGTCCTTTTTCAGCACATAAATCTACAAGCTCTTCACCATTTCCATTTACAACACTGAACACCCCATGTATACCAATTATTCCCTCAACTGCCACATTACTCACCTTTGCATTCAAATCACCCATCACTATAACCGGTCTCGTGCATCAAAACCACTAACACACTCATTCAGCTGCTACCCAAAACACTTGCCTCCCATGATCTTTCTTCTCATGCCCGGGTGCATATGCACCAATAATCACCCACCTCTCTCCATCAACTTTCAGTTTTAACCCCATATTAATCGCGAATTTACTTTCTTACATTCTATCACATACTCCCACAACCCCCTGTTTCAGGAGTATTGCAACTCCTTCCCTTGCTCTTGTCCTCTCACTAACCCCTGACTTTACTCCCCAGACATTCCCAAACCACTCTTTTCCCCCTTTTCCTTGAGCTTCGTTTCACTCAGAGCCAAAACAATCCAGTTCCTTTCCTCAAACATACTACCTATCTCTCCTTTTTTTTCACATCTTGGTTACATCCACACACATTTAGGCACCCCACTCTGAGCTTCGGGGGAGGATGAGGGACTCCCACCGCGTGACTCCTTCTTCTGTTTCCCATTTTAGAAAGTTAATACAAGGAGGGGGAGGATTTCTGGCCCCCCGCTCCCTCCCCCTCTAGTCGCTTTCTTTACGACACCGGAGGAAAAACGGGGAAGTAATTCTTTCAAACCCCCATCCCCAGGGGTGGGGTATATATATATATATTATATATATATATATATAATATATATATATATATAAATAAATTAATAAATATATATATATTATATAATATATAAATATTTTATATATATTATAAATATATAAAATATATATATATAATATATAATAATAATAGGGGAGTGGGGAGGAATGGGATGTATTTTAGGGAATAAATGATGGAGTGCGCAAAAAGATGCTGTGGCATGAAAAGCGTGGGAGGAGGGTTAAATTAAGAAAGGGTGGGTGAGTGGTGGGATGAAGAAGAAATAAATTATTAGTGAAAGAGAAGAGAAGGCATTTCGATGATTTTTTCAGGGAAAAAAGAAAGAGACAGGAGGTCAAGGGGGAAGTGTAAGAGGAAAAAGAGGGCAAATGAATTTGGGGGTGAGAGAGTATTTTTAAAATTTTTTAGGGAGAATAAAAAAGTTTGTTCTGGAAGGAGGTAAATAAAGTGCGTAAGGCAAGGGAGCAAATGGGAAACTTCAGTGAAGGGGCGCGAGCGGGGAGGTGATAACAAATTAGTGGTGATGTGAGAAGGAGATGGATGGAGTATTTTGAATTTTGTTGAAGGTTTTTGGGATGATAGAGTGGCAGATAATAGGGTTGTTTTGGTCGAGGTGGGACCCAAAGTAGAGGGTTAGGGAAAATGATTTGGTAAACAGAGAAGGGGAAGTGAAAGCTTTGCGGAAATGAAAGCCGGAAAGGGCCCAGCAGGTTTGGAGGTATTGCAGGGGAAATTTTTATTAAAAAGGGGGAGACTGTATTTTTACGGGTTGGGTAAGGTTATTTAATGTAGGGAAAGACTCATGGTGAGGTGCCTGAGAATTGGCGGAAGCGTGCATAGTGCCTTTGTACAAAGGCAAAGGGGATAAGAGGAGTGCTCAAATTACAGAGGTATAATTTGTTTGAGTTTCCTGGTAAATTATATGGGAGGGTTAATTGAAGAGAGGGCGAAGGCCATTTACGGGAGCATCGTTTTTTTTTCGCGGATGTAAGGAAATGTGTAACGTGTAGGAAAGAGGAAAGTGATGGTTCTCCAGTGAATGTAGGTTTGCGGCAGGTGTGGGGTGATGTCTCCATTTTTTGTTTAATTTTTTTTATGGATGGGGTTGTTAGGGGGGTTGAATGAAAATTTTTTTTGGGGAAAGAGGGGCAAGTATGCAGCCCCTGTTGGGGAATGATAGAGCTTGGGAAGTGAGTCAGTGTTGTTCGCTATGATACAGCCACTGGTGGCTGATTCATGTGAGAAAACTCAAGAAAACTGGTGATGAGTTTGGTAAAGTGTGGGGAAAGAAGAAATTTTAAAGGGAAGATGTGAAATAAAGCAAGGTTATTAGGGACCGTAGGGTTGAGGGTCCAAAACCTTGCATTCACCTACCTAACAACCCCATCCCATAAACAAATTAAAAAAACCATGGAAAAACAACCAAAACAACCCCTGCCGCAAACCTACATACAGAGAACCAATCCCCTTTCCTCTCTTCCCACACGGACACATGCCTTACTCCCCGATAGAAACTTTCAACTGCTTCTAAAAAACTTGCCTCCGACACCATATATTCTTAGTACCTCCAAGAGCACCTACAACTCTATCATATGCCTTCTCCAGATCCATAAATGCTACATACAAATCCATTTGCTTTTCTAAAATATTTCTCACATACATTCTTTTAAAGCAAACACCTGATTTCCACACATCCTCTACCACTTCGAAACCACACTGCTCTTCCCATATATAAAATATATATATATTTATATTATATATATATATATATATAGATATATATATATATAATAAAATATAAAAGGGGAGAAAGAATACCTCCCACGTATTCCCTGCGTGTCGTAGAAGGCGACTAAAAGGGGGGAGCGTGGGGGTGGAAATCCCCCCTATCGTTTTTTTTTTTTTTTAATTTTTTCCAAAAGAAGGAACAGAGAATTCGGCCAGGTGAGGGTATCCTCAAAGGCCCAGTCCTCTGTTCTTAAACGTACTTCGCAATGCGGGAAATGGCGAATAGTATGGGGAAAAAAAAGAAAAGATAAATATTTTATATATATATATTTATATATATATATATAAATATAAATATAATATATATATATACCCGTGCTTGGGTTTTGCGGTGTTTTAAGTGTAGTGTTTCGACTCGCGGTGTTTGTTTCTCGCGTTTTAAAAATATGTTTTAACTCGCGTTTTAACTGTAGCGTTTAAGACTCGCGGTGTTTATTGGGGGGTGTTTTAACTATAGTGTTTTAAACTCGCGGTGTTTTTAAAGGTACTGTTTAAAAAACCCCCGGTATTTGTTTTATGTTGTTTTAAAATGTGTTAACTCGTGTTTAAAGCTGGGAGAGTCACTTTGACAAGCTTTGCTGAACGAGTAATTCTGCCGTGACCCGACGTAAAGTGATTCCTAAAATCGTTAGTGTAGAGAAATATAGACAAAAAAGTGACATACAGGGGGCGAGTCCTGGCCTGGCGTGACTCCCCCATTGCGTGAACACCCATCACAGAACGTCCGAGGGATTTTGAACCGGGCCCCGCTTCCCAGAAGTCCAGGGGGTGAAGCCTAGGGCCCAGAACCCAAGTGAAAATATATATATATATTTATAATATAATATAAATATATATATAATATATATATATATATATATAGATATATATTATATATAAATATAATATATATAATATAAAATATATAAATATATATATATCGGATCTCTAGGACGTGAGTCAAGGGGTCCATCTCGTCCCCAAATCAAAATCATTCAGAGCGAACCATTTCCCATCAGCCTTCACCATGCCTGCAGACATGCTTTTCCCGACATTTTTTCATGAGCTCCCTCTTCCCCCAACAGGAACTCCCTTGGCCCCCCAGTGTGTTTACTACTTTTTGTGAATAAAGAACCATATACACACAAACCTCGCCAGGGGGTAGAGTGTCCCGCAGTGTATCGAGACAGACTTCCCCCAGAATTTTTTAAAAAAGGGGGAAGTAAATGTTTATAGTTGTGTTTACTGGAGTGTTTTTTTTCCCCCATACAGGGTTTTTGACAAGAAAATAGTGAAATTGGAAAAAAAGGTAGCTTAGACATTGAAGCTTATTGATACAGTGGTTAAATTGATGAGAACTAACTATTGAACGTTTGTGTAAATAAAATATACATTTCCTTTTTCCATATCCAGAGTTGAACCATCATGTGACAATTCTTTTTTTTCATTTCATTTCAAGCAAAGAAGTTTTCAGTTTTCTAAATTGTTTCTTACATTTTTCATATGTATATTTTACTGTATGTGTGTGTGTGTGTGGTTATATGTGCGTATGATATGTGTAAGGGGTGTATGTGTATATATATAATATAAATATATATATATTAATATATATATTTTTATATATATAATCAAAATAAATATTTTTCCCTGGGGATAGGGTGAAAGAATACTTCCACGCTTCCTCGCGTGCCCGTAAGAAAGCGACTAGAAGGGACGGACGGGGGGCCCAGAAAATCCCCCCCTCCTTGTATCTTTTTAACTTTCTAAAATGGAAACAGAAGAAGGATCACGCGGGGAGTGCTAAATCCTCCTCAAGGCTCAGATTGGGGTGCCAAAAAAAACCTTTGTGTGTGGAGGGAACCAAGATGTGAAAAAAGGAGAGATAGGTAGTATGTTTTTGACGAAAAGGAACCCTGGATGTTTTGGCTCGATGAAAAACGAAGCTAAAGGGGGTAAAGGGGAAGAGTGTTTGGGGAATGTTTTTGGGAGTAAAGTCAGGGTTAGTGGAGGACAAGAGCAGAGGAAGGAGTAGCAGTACTCCTGAAACAGGAGTTGTGGGAGTATGTGATAGAATGTAGAAAGTAAATCTCGATAATATGGGTAAACGGGAAAGTTTTGGAGGGGAAAGAGAGATGGGTGATTATTGGTGCTAGCACCTGGGCAATGAGAAAAAAAGATCATGAGAAAGGGAATGTTTTTGGGAGCAGCTGAATGAGTTTTAGGGTTTGATTTCACGAGACCGGGTTATTGAATGGTGATTTGAAGCAAAGGTGATTAATATGGCAGTTGAGGAATAATTGGTATAAAATGGGGTGTTCAGTGTTTAAATGGAAATGGGGGAAAGCTTGTAGATTTATTTATTTTTATTTAAATTTTTCTTTGTCGGGTGTCTCCCGCGTTTTGCGAGGTAGCGCAAGGAAACAGAAAGGAAAAAAATGGCCCCCCCCCCCCATACACAGTATATACATACCCCACACACGCAAATATACATACCTACACAGCTTTTTCCCTGGTTACCCCAGACCCCTTTCACGCCCTGATTCAATCCACTGACATCCCGTCAACCCCGGTATAAAAACCACATCGCTCCAATTCATCTATTTCCTTGCCCTCCTTCACCCTCCTGCATGTTCAGGCCCCGATCACACAAAAATTTATTTCACTCATCCTTTTCCCCTCCAATTTGTCTCCCTCTTCTCCTCTTCCCCCACCTCCGACCATAAAAACCCCTTGGTCAATCTTTCCTCACTCATTCTCTCCATGTGCCCAAACCACTTCAAAACACCTCTTCCCGCTCTTCACCAGCTCTTTTTATTTTCCCAAAATCCTCTTACCCTTTGTTCTAATCATCAAACACCTCACACCACACATTTTCCTCAAATCTCATTTCCAGCACATCCATCCTCCTGCGCCAAAATCTATCCATGCCCCCGCCTCGCAAACCCTACAACATTTTGGAACCAAATATTCCTACAAACTACCCATTTTGCTTTCCGAGATAATGTTCTCGACTTCCACGCATTCTTCAAAGGCCCCCCGAATTTTCGCCCCCTCCCCCACCCTAAAGATCCATTCCGCCTGGTTTTTTCCATCCGCTCCAATCCACTCCCCAATTCTAAAACACTTCACTTCCTCCCGTTTTTCTCCATTCCAAACCACCTCCCAATTTACTTGACCCTCAAACCCCATGTACCTAATAACCCCTTTCTCTTATTCACATTTCTCTAAACTTTCTTCTCCACACACTTTACCAAACTAAAGTCCCCCCAGCTTCTGCATTTTTCTCACATGAATCCCCCCCAGCGCTGTATCATCAGCGAACAACAACTGACTCATTTCCCCAAGCTCTCTCATCCCAACAGACTAATATGCCCCCTTTCCCAAAACTCTTGCATTTACCCCCCTTTAAAAACCCCCATCCTAAACAAATTAAACAACCAAGGAGACATCCCACCCCTGCGCAAACCTAATCACTGAGAACCAACATTTTCCCCTCTTCCTACACAAACCATGCCTTACTCCCGAAAAAAACTTTCACTGTTTCCCTAACAATTTTCCTCCCACACCATATTTTCCCTTAAATACCTTTACAGAGCTTTTTCTATCAACCCAAATCATATGCCTTGTAGATTTATGTGCTGAAAAAGGGACGAGTTTGGGGAATACCTGGTTTAAAAAGCGAGATATACATAAGATACTTATTTTAAGTAGGAGAGATGGCCAGAGAGCGTTTTTTGGATTACGTGTTAAAATTGAAAGGGGCGCGGAAAGAGAGACTTTTGGGATGTTAATGTCTGAGAGGTGCAACTGGAGGGATGCCTGTCAGTATTTTGTGGAGGCGAAGGTGAAGTTTTTGAAAGGGGTTTTTCCCAGAGAAGAAGGTAAAATGTATGTGGTGAAGATGGTGGGGGAGAGTAAGTGAGCTTGGGAAGGAGACTTGTGTGAGGAAGTACCAGGAGAGACTGATACAGAATGGGAAAAAGGTGAGAACAATGGAAGTAAGGGGATGGGGGGAAGGGATGTATTTAGGGAATCAGTTTGCTTGTGGCATGAGAAAAGAGTGGGAGTAGGGTTGATTAAAAGGGGTAAGTGATTTGGTGGGATGAAGAAGTAAGAGTATTAGTGAAAGAAAAAGAGAGAGGCATTTGGACGATTTTTGCGGGGAAAAAGGGCAATTGAGGGGGAGATGTATAAAAGAGAGAGAAAAGGGTCAAGAGAAAGGTGCAAGAGGGAAAAAAAGGGCAAATGAGAAGTTGGGGTGAGAGAGTATCATAAATTTTAGAGAGAATAAAAAAAAGTTCTGGAAGGAGGTAAAATAAGGCGTAAACAAGGGAGCAAATGGAATTTCCCAGTGAGGGCGCAAATGGGGTAGGTGATAACAAGAGTGGTGATTGAGAAGAGATGGAGTGAGTATTTTTAAAGGGTTTGTTGAATGTTTTGATGATAGAGTGCAGATATAGGGTGTTTTGGTCGAGTGGGTGAAAAAGTGGAGGGTTAGGGAAAATGATTGGTAAACAGAGAAAGGTTTAGGAAAAGCTTTGCGGAAGAGGGAAAGCCGGCAAGGCCAGCAGGTTTGGATGGTATTGCAGTGGAATTTATTAAAAAAGGGGGTGACTGTATTGTTGACTGGTTGGTAAGGTTATTTAATGTATGTATGACTCATGGTGAGGTGCCTGAGGATTGGCGGAATGCGTGCATAGTGCCATTGTACAAAGGCAAAGGGGATAAGAGTGAGTGCTCAAATTACAGAGGTATAAGTTTGTTGAGTATTCCTGGTAAATTATATGGGAGGGTATTGATTGAGAGGGTGAAGGCATGTACAGAGCATCAGATTGGGGAAGAGCAGTGCGGTTTCAGAAGTGGTAGAGGATGTGTGGATCAGGTGTTTGCTTTGAAGAATGTATGTGAGAAATACTTAGAAAAGCAAATGGATTTGTATGTAGCATTTATGGATCTGGAGAAGGCATATGATAGAGTTGATAGAGATGCTCTGTGGAAGGTATTAAGAATATATGGTGTGGGAGGCAAGTTGTTAGAAGCAGTGAAAAGTTTTTATCGAGGATGTAAGGCATGTGTACGTGTAGGAAGAGAGGAAAGTGATTGGTTCTCAGTGAATGTAGGTTTGCGGCAGGGGTGTGTGATGTCTCCATGGTTGTTTAATTTGTTTATGGATGGGGTTGTTAGGGAGGTAAATGCAAGAGTCCTGGAAAGAGGGGCAAGTATGAAGTCTGTTGGGGATGAGAGAGCTTGGGAAGTGAGTCAGTTGTTGTTCGCTGATGATACAGCGCTGGTGGCTGATTCATGTGAGAAACTGCAGAAGCTGGTGACTGAGTTTGGTAAAGTGTGTGGAAGAAGAAAGTTAAGAGTAAATGTGAATAAGAGCAAGGTTATTAGGTACAGTAGGGTGAGGGTCAAGTCAATTGGGAGGTGAGTTTGAATGGAGAAAAACTGGAGGAAGTGAAGTGTTTTAGATATCTGGGAGTGGATCTGTCAGCGGATGGAACCATGGAAGCGGAAGTGGATCATAGGGTGGGGGAGGGGGGCGAAAATTTTGGGAGCCTTGAAAAATGTGTGGAAGTCGAGAACATTATCTCGGAAAGCAAAAATGGGTATGTTTGAAGGAATAGTGGTTCCAACAATGTTGTATGGTTGCGAGGCGTGGGCTATGGATAGAGTTGTGCGCAGGAGGATGGATGTGCTGGAAATGAGATGTTTGAGGACAATGTGTGGTGTGAGGTGGTTTGATCGAGTAAGTAACGTAAGGGTAAGAGAGATGTGTGGAAATAAAAAGAGCGTGGTTGAGAGAGCAGAAGAGGGTGTTTTGAAATGGTTTGGGCACATGGAGAGAATGAGTGAGGAAAGATTGACCAAGAGGATATATGTGTCGGAGGTGGAGGGAACGAGGAGAAGAGGGAGACCAAATTGGAGGTGGAAAGATGGAGTGAAAAAGATTTTGTGTGATCGGGGCCTGAACATGCAGGAGGGTGAAAGGAGGGCAAGGAATAGAGTGAATTGGAGCGATGTGGTATACAGGGGTTGACGTGCTGTCAGTGGATTGAATCAAGGCATGTGAAGCGTCTGGGGTAAACCATGGAAAAACTGTGTAGGTTGTATAATTTTTGCGTTTGTGGACGTGTGTATGTACATGTGTAAAGGGGGGGGGGGGGCATTTCTTTCGTCTGTTTCCTTGGGGCTACCTCGCAAACGCGGGAGAAAAAGCGACAAGTATAAAAAAAAAAAAAAAAAAAAAAAAAAAAATATATATATATATATAAATATATATATATATATATATATATATATATTATATTTATATATATATATAAAATATATATATATATTTAAAATATAAATTATATAATATATATTTAAAAAATGGCCTTATGTATATTTATATATATATGGCCCCTACCTAAGATAAAGGCAATGTTATTGAAAAAAGTATAAGGTTTTGTGTCAAGATAGTCTTTGCCCCAGAAAAACGTCATGGGATTATGAAAACAAAAATGACTGTGAAGATGTTAGTGAAGAAAACCTTACACCACAGAAAAGCCATGATATTCACATGATAGTGATGATGTAGTGAATGACGTTTGACCATGCCAAATCCCTGTGATGTTGAAAAAGAAATTAATAACCCAAAAAATAAAAAACTAAAAATCAAATCAAATAATTAATTAAAAAACCCAAGGGTAAAAACCCAAAATAAAAAGACCAGAAAAGTTCAAAATAACACCCAACTATATGTTTCAGCGGGAGACAAACGCGGGTTTTTTCACACTTTCTGCTAAACGATTGGTTGGTATCACTAGGATATTGGCGAAGGCGTTATAGAGTTTGGGACGAGTGTGCGGTGCTGTCACCCTCCCTCAACACTGAACCCCCCCCCAGCCCACCCATTCCCCCACCTCCCCACATCGCAGTATCTCTCCCTCTCTACCCCCTCCCCCCCCTCTCTATTTCCTTCTCATTAAACTTTCCTTCCCCATTTTTTCTCTTTTTCCTCTCAAAGACCCATGAAAGCACCAGGTAATCCGTTGTTAATAAACCCACGTGTCCCAGTCGACCAAAGGATGAAGTCAGTTCTGGTTTTTTGGGCAACCAAATAAAATCGTTTATGGTTACTTTATGTGTTCTTTTTCGTTTTTAAAAAAAAAAATATATGTCTTAATTGATATCCACAGTCGCCCAAATCCCCTCCCCGTCCCCTGAGGTATGAGTACCTCCATCCCGAGGCTACTCTCTACGACCCCCCCGAAGGCGCGGGGCGGTCATCACATCACAAAAATGTTGTCCTTCTGCCGAGGCGCGCGCGGTCAATTTTCAAACAATGTTGTCTTCTCCTCCGTGGTGCAGACAACGTTTGGTCTTGTGTTGCACGTTGCACAAACGGGATTGGGACCCCCCGGGTGAACGAAAATAAGTCTGATAGATGCTAGACAAAATTTTCCCGGTTGAAATACATTATACATTTCTATACATATGAAATATGAAAATAAAAACAGACTGTATTGTGTCGCAATGTCATAGTAATTATCATGTGAGGCGAGACTAATGGGGGGGGGGGAAAAATAACATTAATTTTTTATGCACAAAAAGCCTTACGATCGAGTTTCGCACTCGTGGGGCATGACTGAGTCATGAGTGAGGGAAAATGTCAACACCACAGCCACCCCCGGGACCACCCAAACCCCCCCACAACGGGGGCAAGGAGGAGGACAAGTCAACACCCAAACCCCAGCCCCCCCGGCAAACCACCCAAACCCCCTACATCGTGGGGAAAAAGGGGAGGGACAAGTCAAAACCACACCACAGCCACCCCGGGACCCCCAACCAAACCTCCTACAACGGCGGTTTGTGATAACTTTACCCTCGGTGCAGTAAGGGCGCCCCAAACCACAAAAGTTTTTGGGAAAACATTGTAACACTGAGAGTCACACCAGCCGACCTGACAAACATTGTATCCTTTTCCCGGGGGATATTTGAACAACAGTTTGGTGGGTCCTGCACACCGTGGATACTGACAGTCACAACGAACGTGTATGTAAGGAGGGAATCGCTGGACGTTGTTAATTCGTCGGTTGACGCTCCCCCGGGGTGTAAAAGCGCCACCCAGAGGAGGAAGGAAGGTGGGAAAATGTTGGATGAGACTGTTTAAACCCCCAGGATGGCCACATAGGGGGTGGTAAAACCACACAGGGTCCAAGAACACCACGTCAGTCGTCAGGTAACACCACCGGTTGAACGAAAGTGTATGGTCGCAAGGTTTGGACGGACGAAGGCCTTTTTTTGACGGCTCATACCTGTGCTAAACCCCAAAGACCAACCAGGTGAATCGGGGGAAATGAATGCCGAAAATGTTCCTACAATGGCTAACAACGCAGCTCCTTCCCGTCACTGGGGCCCGACCATCGGTACTTGTCTAGGAATGCACCATAACACAGCACGCGGGGAAGTCGATGCCCCAACCACAGCCACCAGGAGGGGCCCCCACACCCGGTTTGGGGAGGAAACGCACAATTTCCATCCACTTGCTGCTGCCCCCTAATCCTCGCCCTGAGCTGCGGGGCCTCTGCCCCGCAAAAAACCGTCCAAAAGCCCCAGTATAAGACATCCGGTGTGGGGCCCCAGGTCATACGGTGCCACCGCCGAGTCGAACACCATCGAGGGAGTATGGGGATTAATGGAAACGTCATTGGCGCTCCCACTCCACGGGTTTTTCCCGGACGGACCTAAAGGGAAAACTGGGAAAAAGGGCCGCAATTGGGGACCAAGACGTGGGGGCAGAGCTGTTTTAGCAATCCCGTAAAAATGAAGAAAAATACAGTATTATATATAATATATATATAATATATATATATATATAGTATTATATATATATATATTATATATATATATATATTTATATATTATTTATTTTTTGCTTTGTCGCTGTCTCCCGCGTCATCGAGTAGCGCAAGGAAACAGACAAAAGAATGGACCAACACGCCCACATACACATGTATAATACATACATGTCCACACACGCACAATATACATACCTAAAACATCTCAATGTACACATATATATACACAAAAAGGGAACATATACATATATACACATGTACATAATTCATACTGTCTGCCTTTATTTGTTCTCATCCCCACCTCGCCACACATGGAATAACAACCCCCTCCCCCCTCAGGTTGTGCGAGGTAGCGCTAGGAAAAACACCAAAGGCCCACTTTCGTTCACACTCAGTCTCTAGCTGTCATGTAATAATGCACCGAAACCACAGCTCCCTTTTCCACATCCAGGCCCTACACACTTTGCATGGTTTACCCCAGACGCTTCACATGCCCTGTTCAATCCACTGACAGCACGTCACCCCGTGTATACCACATCGTTCCAATTCACTCTATTCTTGCACCTCCTTTCACCCTCCTGCATGTTCAGGCCCCGATCACATCAAAATCCTTTTCACTCCATCTTTCCACCTCCAATTTGGTCTCCCACTTCTCCTCGTTCCCTCCACCTCTGACACATATATCCTCTTGGTCAATCTTTCCCTCACTCATTCTCTCCATGTGACCAAACCATTTCAAAACACCCTCTTCTGCTCTCTCAACCACGCTCTTTTTATTTCCACACATCTCTCTTACCCTTACGTTACTTACTCGATCAAACCACCTCACACCACACATTGTCCTCAAACATCTCATTTCCAGCACATCCATCCTCCTGCGCACAACTCTATCCATAGCCCACGCCTCGCAACCATACAACATTGTTGGAACTACTATTCCTTCAAACATACCCATTTTTGCTTTCCGGGATAATGTTCTCGACTTCCACACATTTTTCAAGGCTCCCAGGATTTTCGCCCCCTCCCCCACCCTATGATCCACTTCCGCTTCCATGGTTCCATCCGCTGCCAGATCCACTCCCAGATATCTAAAACACTTCACTTCCTCCAGTTTTTCACCATTCAAACTCACCTCCCAATTGACTTGACCCTCAACCCTACTGTACCTAATAACCTTGCTCTTATTCACATTTACTCTTAACTTTCTTCTTCCACACACTTTACCAAACTCCGTCACCAGCTTCTGCAGTTTCTCACATGAATCCGCCACCAGCGCTGTATCATCAGCGAACAACAACTGACTCACTTCCCAAGCTCTCTCATCCACAACAGACTTCATACTTGCCCCTCTTTCCAAGACTCTTGCATTTACCTCCCTAACAACCCCATCCATAAACAAATTAAACAACCATGGAGACATCACACACCCCTGCCGCAAACCTACATTCACTGAGAACCAATCACTTTCCTCTCTTCCTACACGTACACATGCCTTACATCCTCGATAAAAACTTTTCACTGTTTCTAACAACTTGCCTCCCACACCATATATTCTTAATACCTTCCACAGAGCATCTCTATCAACTCTATCATATGCCTTCTCCAGATCCATAAATGCTACATACAAATCCATTTGCTTTTCTAAGTATTTCTCACATACATTCTTCAAAGCAAACACCTGATCCACACATCCTCTACCACTTCTGAAACCACACTGCTCTTCCCCAATCTGATGCTCTGTACATGCCTTCACCCTCTCAATCAATACCCTCCCATATAATTTACCAGGAATACTCAACAAACTTATACCTCTGTAATTTGAGCACTCACTCTTATCCCCTTTGCCTTTGTACAATGGCACTATGCACGCATTCCGCCAATCCTCAGGCACCTCACCATGAGTCATACATACATTAAATAACCTTACCAACCAGTCAACAATACAGTCACCCCCTTTTTTAATAAATTCCACTGCAATACCATCCAAACCTGCTGCCTTGCCGGCTTTCATCTTCCGCAAAGCTTTTACTACCTCTTCTCTGTTTACCAAATCATTTTCCCTAACCCTCTCACTTTGCACACCACCTCGACCCAAACACCCTATATCTGCCACTCTGTCATCAGACACATTCAACAAACCTTCAAAATACTCATTCCATCTCCTTCTCACATCACCACTACTTGTTATCACCTCCCCATTTACGCCCTTCACTGAAGTTCCCATTTGCTCCCTTGTCTTACGCACCCTATTTACCTCCTTCCAGAACATCTTTTTATTCTCCCTAAAATTTACTGATAGTCTCTCACCCCAACTCTCATTTGCCCTTTTTTTCACCTCTTGCACCTTTTTCTTGACCTCCTGTCTCTTTCTTTTATACTTCTCCCACTCAATTGCATTTTTTCCCTGCAAAAATCGTCCAAATGCCTCTCTCTTCTCTTTCACTAATACTCTTACTTCTTCTTCATCCCACCACTCACTACCCTTTCTAAACAGCCCACCTCCCACTCTTCTCATGCCACAAGCATCTTTTGCGCAATCCATCACTGATTCCCTAAATACATCCCATTCCTCCCCCACTCCCCTTACTTCCATTGTTCTCACCTTTTTCCATTCTGTACACAGTCTCTCCTGATACTTCTTCACACAGGTCTCCTTCCCAAGCTCACTTACTCTCACCACCTTCTTCACCCCAACATTCACTCTTCTTTTCTGAAAACCCATACTAATCTTCACCTTAGCCTCCACAAGATAATGATCAGACATCCCTCCAGTTGCACCTCTCAGCACATTGACATCCAAAAGTCTCTCTTTCGCACGCCTGTCAATTAACACGTAATCCAATAACGCTCTCTGGCCATCTCTCCTACTTACATAAGTATACTTATGTATATCTCGCTTTTTAAACCAGGTATTCCCAATCATCAGTCCTTTTTCAGCACATAAATCCACAAGCTCTTCACCATTTCCATTTACAACGCTGAACACCCCATGCATACCAATTATTCCCTCAACTGCCACACTACTCACCTTTGCATTCAAATCACCCATCACTATAACCCGGTCTCGTGCATCAAAACCGCTAACACACTCATTCAGCTGCTCCCAAAACACTTGCCTCTCATGATCTTTCTTCTCATGCCCAGGTGCATATGCACCAATAATCACCCACCTCTCTCCATCAACTTTCAATTTTACCCATATTAATCGAGAATTTACTTTCTTACATTCTATCACATACTCCCACAACTCCTGTTTCAGGAGTATTGCTACTCCTTCCCTTGCTCTTGTCCTCTCACTAACCCCTGACTTCACTCCCCAGACATTTCCAAACCACTCTTCCCCTTTACCCTTGAGCTTCGTTTCACTCAGAGCCAAAACATCCAGGTTCCTTTCCTCAAACATACTACCTATCTCTCCTTTTTTCACATCTTGGTTACATCCACACACATTTAGGCATATATATATATATATATATATATATATATATATATATATATATATATATATATATATATATATATATCTTCTTTCTTTTTTTCTTTCATACTATTCGCCATTTCCCGCATTAGCGAGGTAGCGTTGAGAACAGAGGACTAGGCCCTTGAGGGAATATCCTCACCTGGGCCCCTTCTCTGTTCCCTCTTTTGGAAAATTAAAAAAAAAGTGAGAGGGGAGGATTTCCAGCCCCCGCTCCCTCCCCTTTTAGTCGCCTTCTACGACACGCAGGGAATACGTGGGAAGTATTCTTTCTCCCCTATCCCCAGGGATAATATATACATATATATATATATATATATATATATATATATATATATATATATATATATATATATATATATATATATAGATATATATATATAGAAGGCGACTAAAGGGGACGGGAGCGGGGGGCCAGAAACGCTCCCCTCCTTGTATTCTAACTTTCTAAAAGAGGAAACAGAAGAAGGAGTCACGCGAGGAGTGCTCATCCTCCTCGAAGGCTTAGATTGGGGTGTCTAAATGTGCGTGGATGTAACCAAGATGAGAAAAAGGAGAGATAGGTAGTATGTTTGAGGAAAGGAACCTGGATGTTTTGGCTCTGAGTGAAACGAAGCTAAAGGGTAAAGGGGAAGAGTTGTTTGGGAATGTCTGGGGAGTAAAGTCAGGGGTTAGTGAGAGGACAAGAGCAAGGGAAGGAGTAGCACTACTCCTGAATCAGGAGTTGTGGGAGTATGTGATAGAGTGTAAGAAAGTAAATTCTAGATTGATATGGGTAAAACTGAAAGTTGATGGAGAGAGATGGGTGATTATTGTTGCATATGCACCTGGGCATGAGAAGAAAGATCATGAGAGGCAAGTGTTTTGGGAGCAGCTGAATGAGTGTGTTAGGGGTTTTGATGCACAGGATCGGGTTATAGTGATGGGTGATTTGAATGCAAAGGTGAGCAATGTGGCAGTTGAGGGAATAATTGGTATACATGGAGTGTTCAGTGTTGTAAATGGAAGTGGTGAAGAGCTTGTAGATTTATGTGCTGAAAAAGGACTGGTGATTGGGAATACCTGGTTTAAAAAGCGAGATATACATAAGTATACGTATGTAAGTAGGAGAGATGGCCAGAGAGCGTTATATGATTACGTGTTAATTGATGGACGCAAGAAATAGACTTTTGGATGTTAATGTGCTGAGAGGTGCAACTGGAGGGATGTCTGATCATTATCTTGTGGAAGCAAAGGTGAAGATTTGTGGGGGTTTTCAGAAAAGAAGAGAGAATGTTGGGGTGAAGAGAGTGGTGAGAGTAAGTGAGCTTGGGAAGGAGACTTGTGTGAGGAAGTACCGGGAGAGACTGAGTACAGAATGGAAAAAGGTGAGAACAAAGGAGGTAAGGGGAGTGGGGAAGGAATGGGATGTATTTAGGGAAGCAGTGATGGCTTGCGCAAAAGATGCTTGTGGCATGAGAAGCGTGGGAGGTGGGTTGATTAGAAAAGGTAGTGAGTGGTGGGATGATGAAGTAAGATTATTAGTGAAAGAGAAGAGAGAGGCATTTGAACGATTTTTGCAGGGAAAAAATGCAAATGAGTGGGAGATGTATAAAAGAAAGAGGCAGGAGGTCAAGAGAAAGGTGCAAGAGGTGAAAAAGAGGGCAAATGAGAGTTGGGGTGAGAGAGTATCATTAAATTTCAGGGAGAATAAAAAGATGTTTTGGAAGGAGGTAAATAAAGTGCGTAAGACAAGGGAGCAAATGGGAACTTCAGTGAAGGGGGCTAATGGGGAGGTGATAACAAGTAGTGGTGATGTGAGAAGGAGATGGAGTGAGTATTTTGAAGGTTTGTTGAATGTGTTTGATGATAGAGTGGCAGATGTGGGGTGTCTTGGTCGAGGTGGTGTGCAAAGTGAGAGGGTTAGGGAAAATGATTTGGTAAATAGAGAAGAGGTAGTAAAAGCTTTGCGGAAGATGAAAGCCGGCAAAGCAGCAGGTTTGGATGGCATTGCAGTGGAATTTATTAAAAAAGGGGGTGACTGTATTGTTGACTGGTTGGTAAGGTTATTTAATGTATGTATGATTCATGGTGAGGTGCCTGAGGATTGGCGGAATGCTTGCATAGTGCCATTGTACAAAGGCAAAGGGGATAAGAGTGAGTGCTCAGATTACAGAGGTATAAGTTTGTTGAGTATTCCTGGTAAATTATATGGGAGGGTATTGATTGAGAGGGTGAAGGCATGTACAGAGCATCAGACTGGGGAAGAGCAGTGTGGTTTCAGAAGTGGTAGAGGATGTGTGGATCAGGTGTTTGCTTTGAAGAATGTATGTGAGAAATACTTAGAAAAGCAAATGGCTTTGTATGAAGCATTTATGGATCTGGAGAAGGCATATGATAGAGTTGATAGAGATGCTCTGTGGAAGGTATTAAGAATATATGGTGTGGGAGGCAAGTTGTTAGAAGCAGTGAAAAGTTTTTATCGAGGATGTAAAGCATGTGTACGTGTAGGAAGAGAGGAAAGTGATTGGTTCTCAGTGAATGTAGGTTTGCGGCAGGGGTGTGTGATGTCTCCATGGTTGTTTAATTTGTTTATGGATGGGGTTGTTAGGGAGGTGAATGCAAGAGTTTTGGAAAGAGGGGCAAGTATGAAGTCTGTTGTGGATGAGAGAGCTTGGGAAGTGAGTCAGTTGTTGTTCGCTGATGATACAGCGCTGGTGGCTGTTTCATGTGAGAAACTGCAGGAGCTGGTGACTGAGTTTGGTAAAGTGTGTGAAAGAAGAAAGTTAAGAGTAAATGTGAATAAGAGCAAGCTTATTATGTACAGTAGGGTTGAGGGTCAAGTCAATTGGGAGGTAAGTTTGAATGGAGAAAAGCTGGAGGAAGTGAAGTGTTTTAGATATCTGGGAGTGGATCTGGCAGCGGATGGAACCATGGAAGCGGAAGTGAATCATAGGGTGGGGGAGGGGGCGAAAATTCTGGGAGCCTTGAAGAATGTTTGGAAGTCGAGAACATTATCTCGGAAAGCAAAAATGGGTATGTTTGAAGGAATAGTGGCTCCAACAATGTTGTATGGTTGCGAGGCGTGGGCTATGGATAGAGTTGTGCGCAGGAGGGTGGATGTGCTGGAAAAGAGATGTTTGAGGACAATATGTGGTGTGAGGTGGTTTGATCGAGTAAGTAATGTAAGGGTGAGAGAGATGTGTGGAAATAAAAAGAGTGTGGTTGAGAGAGCAGAAGAGGGTGTTTTGAAATGGTTTGGTCACATGGAGAGAATGAGTGGGGAAAGATTGACCAAGAGGATATATGTGTCAGAAGTGGAGGGAACGAGGAGAAGTGGGAGACCAAATTGGAGGTGGAAAGATGGAGTGAAAAAGATTTTGAGTGATCGGGGCCTGAACATGCAGGAGGGTGAAAGGCGTGCAAGGAATAGAGTGACTTGGAACGATGTGGTATACCGGGGTCGACGTGCTGTCAATGGATTGAACCAGGGCATGTGAAGCGTCTGGGGTAAACCATGCAAAGTGTGTAGGGCCTGGATGTGGAAAGGGAGCTGTGGTTTCGGTGCATTATTACATGACAGCTAGAGACTGAGTGTGAACGAAAGTGGCCTTTGGTGTTTTTCCTAGCGCTACCTCGCACACATGAGGGGGGAGGGGGTTGTTATTCCATGTGTGGCGAGGTGGCGATGAGAACAAATAAAGGCAGACAGTATGAATTATGTACATGTGTATATATGTATATGTCTCTGTGTGTATATATATGTGTACATTGAGATGTATAGGTATGTATATTGTGCGTGTGTGGACATGTATGTATATACATGTGTATGTGGGCGTGTTGGGCCATTCTTTCGTCTGTTTCCTTGCGCTACCTCGATGACGCGGGAGACAGCGACAAAGCAAAAATAAATAATATATATATATATATATATATATATATATATATATATATATATATATATATATATATATATATATATATATATATATAATACTGTAGGAATAAAATGATGACAACATGACAAAACCAAATTCATTCGTAATCACTATCAAAGAAAACGTCATCGTCTTCATCATCACTGGCGATGTTAATCATAACGGGTTCGACTCCCTCGTGTATGTTGTCACTCCTCCAGTATTCTTCTTCATATTTACGGGAGTGCTGAACAGCTCCCGCCCACACGTCCTTGTGTACCAATTGCCTGGCTTCTTCCAGTCTTGCCTTTAGGTCCGTCCGGGTAAACCGCTGGAGTGTGGAGCGCACATGACGCTTCATTAATCCCCATACTTGCTCGATGGTGTTCAGCTCGGGGTGGCAACCGTATGACCTGGTGGCCCCACACACGGATGGTCTTATACTGGGGCTGTGGACGGTTCTGCTGGCAGAGGACCAGCAGCTCAGGGCGAGGAGTGGCAGCAGCAGGTGGGATGGAAATCTTGCGTTGCTCCTCCAGCCACCTGGTGATGAGGTCCGCCTTCCTGGTGGCTGTGGTAGGGCATCGACTCTCCACCGTCAGCTGGCTGTGGTATGGTGCATTGCCTAGCACAAGTACCGATGGCTCTGGCAGTGACGGAAGGAGCTGCGTTGTTAGCCATTGTAGGAACAGTTCGGCATTCATTTCTCCATGATAATCACCCTGGTTGGTCTTGGCTGGGTAGCACAGGTATGAGCCGTCAACAAAGCCTTCGTCCGTGCCACCTGCGACCACTACACATCGCTTCACCAGGTGGTGTTACCTGACGACTGTACGCGGTGTTGCTTGGAGCCTGTGTGGTATCTACCCACTCCCTACTGTGGCCCATCCTGGTGGTAAACCACGTCTCATCCACATATACCACCTTCCTTCCCTCCTCTCGGTGGCGCTGTAGAGACCGGAGAGCGTCAGTCCGACGATACACAACGTCCAGCGATTCCCTCCTTACATACATCTTTCGTTGTGACTGTCTGTGTTGAAATCCCACGGTGTGCAGGATCCACCAAACTGTTGTGTCAGAGCTATCCTCCGGGAGGTTACCATGTGTTGTCAGGTCGGCTGGTGTGACCCTCAGTGTTAAATATTGTTTTTCCGAAAACTTCTTGTGGATGTGGCGCCGTACTGCACCGAGGGTAAAGTTATCACAACCAGCCGATGTAGGAGGTGGTGGTGCCGGGGTGGTGGTGGTGTTGACTATGTCCCTCACTCTTGACTCAGTCATGCCCACGATGTGCGCAACTCGCTCGTAAGGCTTGTGTGCATAAAGATTAATGTTATGTTACACATTAGTCTCGCCTCACTATGATAATTACTATGACATTGCGACACAATACAGTCTGCTTTACTTTCATATTTCATATGTATATAAATGTAATAATGTATGTTCGAACCAGAATATATTGTCTACGCATCTATTCAGACTTATGTACGTTCTACCGCGGGTGCATTCACGTTTGTACAACGTGACAAGACGAAGACCAAACGTTGTCCTGCATCCACGGAGGCAGAAGGACAACATTGTTGCTGATGATGACCGCGCGCGCCTCGGCAGAAGGACAACATTGTTGGTGATGATGATGACCGCGCGCGCCTCGGTAGTCGCTAGAGTTGTAGCCTCGGGATGGAGGTACCCCATACCTCAGAGACGGGGAGGGGATATGGGCGACTGTGGATATCATATTAAGACATATATTTCTTATTTAAAAACGTAAAGAACACATGAAGTAACCATAAACGATTTTATTTGGTTGTCCAAAACCAGAACTGACTTCATCCTTCTGGTCGCCGTCGACACGTCGGTTATTAACAACGGGATTACCTGTTGCTTTCATGGTCGTTTGACGCACTCTGGTTTTCACGTCCACACACAATAACTGTATGACATATCATTACTAATGTATGATACGTATATACATACTGTCATACCTATTATTTATGTACGTAATTAGAATACGATAAAATCAAATACAGACAATGGATGATGTAAATAGGGGGATGAAGACGGAAATGGGGAGAGAGATACTGCGATGTTGGGGTGGGTGGGGGAATGGGTTGGTCTGGGGGGTGTTCAAGATGTTGAGGGAGGGTTAGACGAGCACCGCACACTCGTCCCATTCTCTATAACGCCTTCGCAATATCCTAGTGATACAACCAGTCGTTTAGCAGAAATGTGTGAAAACCTGCGTTTGTCTCCCGCTGAAACATATAGTAGGTGTTATTTGTTGAACTTTCTGGGTCTTTTTATTTCTGGTTGCTTACCCTTGTTTTTGAATTAATCATTTGATTTGATTTTTAGTTTTTTATTTTGGGTTATTAAGTTTCTATTTTCAACATCACAGGCATTTATCATGGTCAAACGTCATCATCACTACATCATCACAATCATGTTGAATATCAATGGCTTTTCTGTGGTGTAAGGTTATCTTCACTACATCTTCACAGTCATCTTGTTTTCATCATCAATGACGTTTATCTTGGTCAAAGACTATCTTGACTACATCCTTATACTTATTTTCAATATCATTGACCTTTATCTTGGGTAAGGCCATATATATATAAATATACATAAGGCCATATATAAATATATATATATATATATATATATATATATATATATATATATATATATATATATATATATATATATATATATATATATATATATATATATATATATATATATATATATATTTTTTTTTTTTTTTTTTTTTTTTTTTATACTTTGTCGCTGTCTCCCGCGTTTGCGAGGTAGCGCAAGGAAACAGACGAAAGAAATGGCCCCCCCCCCCCCATACACATGTACATACACACGTCCACACACGCAAATATACATACCTACACAGCTTTCCATGGTTTACCCCAGACGCTTCACATGCCTTGATTCACTCCACTGACAGCACGTCAACCCCTGTATACCACATCACTCCAATTCACTCTATTCCTTGCCCTCCTTTCACCCTCCTGCATGTTCAGGCCCCGATCACACAAAATCTTTTTCACTCCATCTTTCCACCTCCAATTTGGTCTCCCTCTTCTCCTCGTTCCCTCCACCTCCGACACATATATCCTCTTGGTCAATCTTTCCTCACTCATTCTCTCCATGTGCCCAAACCATTTCAAAACACCCTCTTCTGCTCTCTCAACCACGCTCTTTTTATTTCCACACATCTCTCTTACCCTTACGTTACTTACTCGATCAAACCACCTCACACCACACATTGTCCTCAAACATCTCATTTCCAGCACATCCATCCTCCTGCGCACAACTCTATCCATAGCCCACGCCTCGCAACCATACAACATTGTTGGAACCACTATTCCTTCAAACATACCCATTTTTGCTTTCCGAGATAATGTTCTCGACTTCCACACATTCTTCAAGGCTCCCAAAATTTTCGCCCCCTCCCCCACCCTATGATCCACTTCCGCTTCCATGGTTCCATCCGCTGACAGATCCACTCCCAGATATCTAAAACACTTCACTTCCTCCAGTTTTTCTCCATTCAAACTCACCTCCCAATTGACTTGACCCTCAACCCTACTGTACCTAATAACCTTGCTCTTATTCACATTTACTCTTAACTTTCTTCTTCCACACACTTTACCAAACTCAGTCACCAGCTTCTGCAGTTTCTCACATGAATCAGCCACCAGCGCTGTATCATCAGCGAACAACAACTGACTCACTTCCCAAGCTCTCTCATCCCCAACAGACTTCATACTTGCCCCTCTTTCCAGGACTCTTGCATTCACCTCCCTAACAACCCCATCCATAAACAAATTAAACAACCATGGAGACATCACACACCCCTGCCGCAAACCTACATTCACTGAGAACCAATCACTTTCCTCTCTTCCTACACGTACACATGCCTTACATCCTCGATAAAAACTTTTCACTGCTTCTAACAACTTGCCTCCCACACCATATATTCTTAATACCTTCCACAGAGCATCTCTATCAACTCTATCATATGCCTTCTCCAGATCCATAAATGCTACATACAAATCCATTTGCTTTTCTAAGTATTTCTCACATACATTCTTCAAAGCAAACACCTGATCCACACATCCTCTACCACTTCTGAAACCGCACTGCTCTTCCCCAATCTGATGCTCTGTACATGCCTTCACCCTCTCAATCAATACCCTCCCATATAATTTACCAGGAATACTCAACAAACTTATACCTCTGTAATTTGAGCACTCACTCTTATCCCCTTTGCCTTTGTACAATGGCACTATGCACGCATTCCGCCAATCCTCAGGCACCTCACCATGAGTCATACATACATTAAATAACCTTACCAACCAGTCAACAATACAGTCACCCCCTTTTTTAATAAATTCCACTGCAATACCATCCAAACCTGCTGCCTTGCCGGCTTTCATCTTCCGCAAAGCTTTTACTACCTCTTCTCTGTTTACCAAATCATTTTCCCTAACCCTCTCACTTTGCACACCACCTCGACCAAAACACCCTATATCTGCCACTCTATCATCAAACACATTCAACAAACCTTCAAAATACTCACTCCATCTCCTTCTCACATCACCACTACTTGTTATCACCTCCCCATTTGCGCCCTTCACTGAAGTTCCCATTTGCTCCCTTGTCTTACGCACTTTATTTACCTCCTTCCAGAACATCTTTTTATTCTCCCTAAAATTTAATGATACTCTCTCACCCCAACTCTCATTTGCCCTTTTTTTCACCTCTTGCACCTTTCTCTTGACCTCCTGTCTCTTTCTTTTATACTTCTCCCACTCAATTGCATTTTTTCCCTGCAAAAATCGTCCAAATGCCTCTCTCTTCTCTTTCACTAATACTCTTACTTCTTCATCCCACCACTCACTACCCTTTCTAATCAACCCACCTCCCACTCTTCTCATGCCACAAGCATCTTTTGCGCAAGCCATCACTGATTCCCTAAATACATCCCATTCCTCCCCCACTCCCCTTACTTCCATTGTTCTCACCTTTTTCCATTCTGTACTCAGTCTCTCCTGGTACTTCCTCACACAAGTCTCCTTCCCAAGCTCACTTACTCTCACCACCATCTTCACCCCAACATTCACTCTTCTTTTCTGAAAACCCATACAAATCTTCACCTTAGCCTCCACAAGATAATGATCAGACATCCCTCCAGTTGCACCTCTCAGCACATTAACATCCAAAAGTCTCTCTTTCGCGCGCCTGTCAATTAACACGTAATCCAATAACGCTCTCTGGCCATCTCTCCTACTTACATAAGTATACTTATGTATATCTCGCTTTTTAAACCAGGTATTCCCAATCATCAGTCCTTTTTCAGCACATAAATCTACAAGGCATATGATAGGGTTGATAGAAATGCTCTGTAGAAGGTATTAAGAATATATGGTGTGGGAGGAAAGTTGTTAGAAGCAGTGAAAAGTTTTTATCGAGGATGTAAGGCATGTGTACGTGTAGGAAGAGAGGAAAGTGATTGGTTCTCAGTGAATGTAGGTTTGCGGCAGGGGTGTGTGATGTCTCCATGGTTGTTTAATTTGTTTATGGATGGGGTTGTTAGGGAGGTAAATGCAAGAGTTTTGGAAAGAGGGGCAAGTATTAAGTCTGTTGGGGATGAGAGAGCTTGGGAAGTGAGTCAGTTGTTGTTCGCTGATGATACAGCGCTGGTGGCTGATTCATGTGAGAAACTGCAGAAGCTGGTGACTGAGTTTGGTAAAGTGTGTGGAAGAAGAAAGTTAAGAGTAAATGTGAATAAGAGCAAGGTTATTAGGTACAGTAGGGTTGAGGGTCAAGTCAATTGGGAGGTGAGTTTGAATGGAGAAAAACTGGAGGAAGTGAAGTGTTTTAGATATCTGGGAGTGGATCTGGCAGCGGATGGAACCATGAAAGCGGAAGTGGATCATAGGGTGGGGGAGGGGGCGAAAATTCTGGGGGCCTTGAAGAATGCGTGGAAGTCGAGAACATTATCTCGGAAAGCAAAAATGGGTATGTTTGAAGGAATAGTGGTTCCAACAATGTTGTATGGTTGCGAGGCGTGGGCTATGGATAGAGTTGTGCGCAGGAGGATGGATGTGCTGGAAATGAGATGTTTGAGGACAATGTGTGGTGTGAGGTGGTTTGATCGAGTTAGTAACGTAAGGGTAAGAGAGATGTGTGGAAATAAAAAGAGCGTGGTTGAGAGAGCAGAAGAGGGTGTTTTGAAGTGGTTTGGGCACATGGAGAGAATGAGTGAGGAAAGATTGACCAAGAGGATATATGTGTCGGAGGTGGAGGGAACGAGGAGAAGAGGGAGACCAAATTGGAGGTGGAAGGATGGAGTGAAAAAGATTTTGTGTGATCGGGGCCTGAACATGCAGGAGGGTGAAAGGAGGGCAAGGAATAGAGTGAATTGGAGCGATGTGGTATACCGGGGTTGACGTGCTGTCAGTGGATTGAATCAGGGCATGTGAAGCGTCTGGGGTAAACCATGGAAAGCTGTGTAGGTATGTATATTTGCGTGTGTGGACGTATGTATATACATGTGTATGGGGGGGGGGGGCCATTTCTTTCGTCTGTTTCCTTGCGCTACCTCGCAAACGCGGGAGACAGCGACAAAGTATAATAAATATAATATAAATAAATCTACAAGCTCTTCACCATTTCCATTTACAACACTGAACACCCCATGTATACCAATTATTCCCTCAACTGCCATATTACTCACCTTTGCATTCAAATCACCCATCACTATAACCCGGTCTCGTGCATCAAAACCACTAACACACTCATTCAGCTGCTCCCAAAACACTTGCCTCTCATGATCTTTCTTCTCATGCCCAGGTGCATATGCACCAATAATCACCCATCTCTCTCCATCAACTTTCAGTTTTACCCATATTAATCGCGAATTTACTTTCTTACATTCTATCACATACTCCCACAACTCCTGTTTCAGGAGTACTGCTACTCCTTCCCTTGCTCTTGTCCTCTCACTAACCCCTGACTTTACTCCCAAGACATTCCCAAACCACTCTTCCCCTTTACCCTTGAGCTTCGTTTCACTCAGAGCCAAAACATCCAGGTTCCTTTCGTCAAACATACTACCTATCTCTCCTTTTTTCACATCTTGGTTACATCCACACACATGTAGGCACCCCAATCTGAGCCTTCGAGGAGGATGAGCACTCCCCGCGTGACTCCTTCTTCTGTTTCCCATTTTAGAAAGTTAAAAAGATACAAGGAGGGGAGGATTTCTGGCCCCCCGCTCCCGTCCCCTCTAGTCGCTTTCTACGACACGCGAGGAATGCGTGGGAAGTATTCTTTCACCCCTATCCCCAGGGATAATATATATATATATATATATATATATATATATATATATATATATATATATATATATATATATATATATATACACATACACACATACACATACATACGCACATATACACACACACACACACACACATACATATATATACATATGAAAAATGTAAGAAACAATTTAGAAAACTGAAACTTCTAGCTTGAAATGAAATGAAAAAATGAATGTCACATGATGGTTCAACCTCTGGCTATGGAAAAAGGAAATGTATAATTTATTTACACAAACGTCAATAGTAGTTCTCATCAATTTAACCACTGTATCAATAAGCTTCAATGTCTAAGCTACATTTTTTCCAATTTCACTATTTTCTTGTCAAAACACCATGTATGAAAACTATCACTCCAGTAACACAACTATAAACATTTACTTCCCCTTTAAAAAAGTTCTGGGGAAGTCTGTCTCGATACACTGCGGGACACTCTACCACCTGGCGAGGTTTGTGTTGTAATGGTTCTTGATTCACAAACGTAGTAGCATCACTGGTGGGCCAAGGTAGTTCCGTTGGCGAAGAGGAGCTCATGAAACATGTCGGAAAGCATGCTACTGCAGGCATGAGTGAAGGCTGATGCAAACTGGTATCGCTCTGAATGATGTGATGGGGACGAGATGATCCTCTGACTCACGTCCTAGAGATCCGATATATATATATATATATATATATATATATATATATATATATATATATATATATATATATATATATATATATATATATATATATATATATATATATATATATATATATATATATATCACTTGGGTTCTGGACTAGGCTTCATCCCCTGGACTTCTGAGGAAGCAGAGCCGGTTCGAATCCCCTCGACGATCTAGTGATGGTGTCACGCACATGTGGGGAGTCACGCCAGGCCAGGACTCGCCTCCTGTATGTCACATTTTTCGTCTATATTTCTCTACACTAACGACTTAGGAATCACTTTACGTCGGGTCACGGCAGAATTACTCGTTCAGCAAAGCTTGTCAAAGTGACTCTCCCAGCGTAAACACGACGTTAACACAGTTAAAACAACATAAAACAAATACCGCGGGTTTAAACAGTACCGTTAAACACCGCGAGTTTAAAACACTATAGTTAAAACACCACCAATAAACACCGCGAGTCTAAACGCTACAGTTAAAACGCGAGTTAAAACACTACTTTTAAAACGCGAGAAACAAACACCGCGAGTCGAAACACTACACTTAAAACACCGCAGAACCAAGCACGGGTATATATATATATATATATATATATATATATATATATATATATATATATATATATATATATATCTTTCTTTTCTTTCAAACTATTCGCCATTTCCCGCATTAGCGAAGTAGCGTTAAGAACAGAGGACTGGGCCTTTGAGGGAATACCCTCACCTGGCCGAATTCTCTGTTCCTTCTTTTGGAAAATTAAAAAAAAAAAAAAACGAGAGGGGAGGATTTCCAGCCCCCCGCTCCCTCCCCTTTTAGTCGCCTTCTACGACACGCAGGGAATACGTGGGAGGTATTCTTTCTCCCCTATATATATATATATATATATATATATATATATATATATATATATATATATATATATATATATATATATATTGGGAAGAGCAGTGTGGTTTCAGAAGTGGTAGAGGATGTGTGGATCAGGTGTTTGCTTTAAAGAATGTATGTGAGAAATACTTAGAAAAGCAAATGGATTTGTATGTAGCATTTATGGATCTGGAGAAGGCATATGATAGAGTTGATAGAGATGCTCTGTGGAAGGTACTAAGAATATATGGTGTCGGAGGCAAGTTGTTAGAAGCAGTGAAAAGTTTCTATCGAGGATGTAAGGCATGTGTACGTGTAGGAAGAGAGGAAAGTGATTGGTTCTCAGTGAATGTAGGTTTGCGGCAGGGGTGTGTGATGTCTCCATGGTTTTTAATTTGTTTATGGATGGGGTTGTTAGGTAGGTGAATGCAAGAGTTTTGACCCTCAACCCTACGGTACCTAATAACCTTGCTCTTATTCACATCTACTCTTAATTTCTTCTTTCACACACTTTACCAAACTCAGTCACCAGCTTCTGAAGTTTCTCACATGAATCAGCCACCAGGGCTGTATCATCAGCGAACAACAACTGACTCACTTCCCAAGCTCTCTCATCCACAACAGACTGCATACTTGCCCCTCTTTCCAAAACTCTTGCATTCACCTCCCTAACAACCCCATCCATAAACAAATTAAACAACAATGGAGACATCACACACACCTGCCGCAAACCTACATTCACTGAGAACCAATCACTTTCCTCTCTTCCTACACGTACACATGCCTTACATCCGCGATAAAAACTGATGCTCTGTACATGCCTTCGCCCTCTCAATCAATACCCTCCCATATAATTTACCAGGAATACTCAACAAACTTATACCTCTG
Source organism: Panulirus ornatus (assembly GCF_036320965.1). Classification (NCBI taxonomy): domain Eukaryota; kingdom Metazoa; phylum Arthropoda; class Malacostraca; order Decapoda; family Palinuridae; genus Panulirus; species Panulirus ornatus. The sequence continues at coordinate 2,786,980 of NC_092277.1, read as the reverse complement.
TAATTTGAGCACTCACTCTTATCCCCTTTGCCTTTGTACAATGGCACTATGCACGCATTCCGCCAATTCTCAGGCACCTCACCATGAGTCATACATACATTAAATAACCTTACCAACCAGTCAACAATACAGTCTCCCCCTTTTTAAATAAATTCCACTGCAATACCATCCAAACCTGCTGCCTTGCCGGCTTTCATCTTCCGCAAAGCTTCTACTACCTCTTCTCTGTTTACCAAATCATTTTCCCTAACCCTCTCACTTTGCACACCACCTCGACCAAAACACCCTATATCTGCCACTCTATCATCAAACACATTCAACAAACATTCAAAATACTCACTCCATCTCCTTCTCACATCACCACTACTTGTTATCACCTCCCCGCTCGCGCCCTTCACTGAAGTTCCCATTTGCTCCCTTGCCTTACGCACTTTATTTACCTCCTTCCAGAACATCTTTTTATTCTCCCTAAAATTTAATAATACTCTCTCACCCCAACTTTCATTTGCCCTCTTTTTCACCTCTTACACCTTTCTCTTGACCTCCTGTCTCTTTCTTTTTTCCCTGCAAAAATCATCGAAATGCCTCTCTCTTCTCTTTCACTAATAATCTTACTTCTTCATCCCACCACTCACTACCCTTTCTAATCAACCCACCTCCCACGCTTCTCATGCCACAAGCATCTTTTGCGCACTCCATCACTGATTCCCTAAATACATCCCATTCCTCCCCCACTCCCCTATATATATATATATATATATATATATATATATATATATATATATATATATATATATATATATATATATATATATATATATATATATATATATATATATATATATATATATATATATATATATATATATATATATATATATATATATATACCCCTATCCCTGGGGATAGGGGTGAAAGAATACTTCCCACGTATTCCTCGCGTGTCGTAGAAAGCGACTAGAGGGGACGGGAGCGGGGGGCCAGAAATCCTCCCCTCCTTGTATTAACTTTCTAAAATGGGAAACAGAAGAAGGAGTCACGCGGGGAGTGCTCATCCTCCTCGAAGGCTCAGAGTGGGGTGCCTAAATGTGTGTGGATGTAACCAAGATGTGAAAAAAGGAGAGATAGGTAGTATGTTTGAGGAAAGGAACCTGGATGTTTTGGCTCTGAGTGAAACGAAGCTCAAGGGTAAAGGGGAAGAGTGGTTTGGGAATGTCTGGGGAGTAAAGTCAGGGGTTAGTGAGAGGACAAGAGCAAGGGAAGGATTAGCAATACTCCTGAAACAGGAGTTGTGGGAGTATGTGATAGAATGTAAGAAAGTAAATTCGCGATTGATATGGGTAAAACTGAAAGTTGATGGAGAGAGGTGGGTGATTATTGGTGCATATGCACCCGGGCATGAGAAGAAAGATCATGGGAGGCAAGTGTTTTGGGAGCAGCTGAATGAGTGTGTTAGTGGTTTTGATGCACGAGACCGGGTTATAGTGATGGGTGATTTGAATGCAAAGGTGAGTAATGTGGCAGTTGAGGGAATAATTGGTATACATGGGGTGTTCAGTGTTGTAAATGGAAATGGTGAAGAGCTTGTAGATTTATGTGCTGAAAAAGGACTGATGATTGGGAATACCTGGTTTAAAAAGCGAGATATACATAAGTATACTTATGTAAGTAGGAGAGATGGCCAGAGAGCGTTATTGGATTACGTGTTAATTGACAGGCGTGCGAAAGAGAGACTTTTGGATGTTAATGTGCTGAGAGGTGCAACTGGAGGGATGTCTGATCATTATCTTGTGGAGGCTAAGGTGAAGATTTGTATGGGTTTTCAGAAAAGAAGAGTGAATGTTGGGGTGAAGAGGGTGGTGAGAGTAAGTGAGCTTGGGAAGGAGACCTGTGTGAGGAAGTACCAGGAGAGACTGAGTACAGAATGGAAAAAGGTGAGAACAATGGAAGTAAGGGGCGTGGGGGAGGAATGGGATGTATTTAGGGAATCAGTGATGGATTGCGCAAAAGATGCTTGTGGCATGAGAAGAGTGGGAGGTGGGTTGATTAGAAAGGGTAGTGAGTGGTGGGATGAAGAAGTAAGAGTATTAGTGAAAGAGAAGAGAGAGGCATTTGGACGATTTTTGCAGGGAAAAAATGCAATTGAGTGGGAGATGTATAAAAGAAAGAGACAGGAGGTCAAGAGAAAGGTGCAAGAGGTGAAAAAAAGGGCAAATGAGAGTTGGGGTGAGAGAGTATCATTAAATTTTAGGGAGAATAAAAAGATGTTCTGGAAGGAGGTAAATAAAGTGCGTAAGACAAGGGAGCAAATGGGAACTTCAGTGAAGAGCGCAAATGGGGAGGTGATAACAAGTAGTGGTGATGTGAGAAGGAGATGGAGTGAGTATTTTGAAGGTTTGTTGAATGTGTTTGATGATAGAGTGGCAGATATAGGGTGTTTTGGTCGAGGTGGTGTGCAAAGTGAGAGGGTTAGGGAAAATGATTTGGTAAACAGAGAAGAGGTAGTGAAAGCTTTGCGGAAGATGAAAGCCGGCAAGGCAGCAGGTTTGGATGGTATTGCAGTGGAATTTAGTAAAAAAGGGGGTGACTGTATTATTGACTGGTTGGTAAGGTTATTTAATGTATGTATGACTCATGGTGAGGTGCCTGAGGATTGGCGGAATGCGTGCATAGTGCCATTGTACAAAGGCAAAGGGGATAAGAGTGAGTGCTCAAATTACAGAGGTATAAGTTTGTTGAGTATTCCTGGTAAATTATATAGTAGGGTATTGATTGAGAGGGTGAAGGCATGTATAGAGCATCAGATTGGGGAAGAGCAGTGTGGTTTCAGAAGTGGTAGAGGATGTGTGGATCAGGTGTTTGCTTTGAAGAATGTATGTGAGAAATACTTAGAAAAGCAAATAGATTTGTATGTAGCATCTATGGATCTGGAGAAGGCATATGATAGAGTTGATAGAGATGCTCTGTGGAAGGTATTAAGAATATATGGTGTGGGAGGCAAATTGTTAGAAGCAGTGAAAAGTTTTTATCGAGGATGTAAGGCATGTGTACGTGTAGGAAGAGAGGAAAGTGATTGGTTCTCAGTGAATGTAGGTTTGCGGCAGGGGTGTGTGATGTCTCCATGGTTGTTTAATTTGGTTATGGATGGGGTTGTTAGGGAGGTAAATGCAAGAGTTTTGGAAAGAGGGGCAAGTATGAAGTCTGTTGGGGATGAGAGAGCTTGGGAAGTGAGTCAGTTGTTGTTCGCTGATGATACAGTGCTGGTGGCTGATTCATGTGAGAAACTGCAGAAGCTGGTGACTGAGTTTGGTAAAGTGTGCGGAAGAAGAAAGTTAAGAGTAAATGTGAATAAGAGCAAGGTTATTAGGTACAGTAGGGTTGAGGGTCAAGTCAATTGGGAGGTGAGTTTGAATGGAGAAAAACTGGAGGAAGTGAAGTGTTTTAGATATCTGGGAGTGGATATGGCAGCGGATGGAACCATGGAAGCGGAAGTGGATCATAGTGTGGGGGAGGGGGCGAAAATTCTGGGGGCCTTGAAGAATGTGTGGAAGTCGAGAACATTATCTCGGAAAGCAAAAATGGGTATGTTTGAAGGAATAGTGGTTCCAACAATGTTGTATGGTTGCGAGGCGTGGGCTATGGATAGAGTTGTGCGCAGGAGGATGGATGTGCTGGAAATGAGATGTTTGAGGACAATGTGTGGTGTGAGGTGGTTTGATCGAGTGAGTAACGTAAGGGTAAGAGAGATGTGTGGAAATAAAAAGAGCATGGTTGAGAGAGCAGAAGAGGGTGTTTTGAAATGGTTTGGGCACATGGAGAGAATGAGTGAGGAAAGATTGACCAAGAGGATATATGTGTCGGAGGTGGAGGGAACGAGGAGAAGAGGGAGACCAAATTGGAGGTGGAAAGATGGAGTGAAAAAGATTTTTTGTGATCGGGGCCTGAACATGCAGGAGGGTGAAAGGAGGGCAAGGAATAGAGTGAATTGGAGCGATGTGGTATACCGGGGTTGACGTGCTGTCAGTGGATTGAATCAGGGCATGTGAAGCGTCTGGGGTAAACCATGGAATGCTGCGTAGGTATGTATATTTGCGTGTGTGGACGTATGTATATACATGTGTATGGGGGTGGGTTGGGCCATTTCTTTCGTCTGTTTCCTCGCGCTACGTCGCAAACGCGGGAGACAGCGACAAAGCAAAAAAAAGAAAGAAAAAAAAAAAAAATATATATATATATATATATATATATATATATATATATATATATATATATATATATATATATATATATATATATATATATATATATATATATATATATATATATATATATATATATATATATATATATATATATATATATATATATATATATATATATATATATATATATATATTTATATATATATATATATATATATATATATATATATATATATATGGTTTGGGCACATGGAGAGAATGAGTGAGGAAAGATTGACCAAGAGGATATATGTGTCGGAGGTGGAGGGAACGAGGAGAAGAGGGAGACCAAATTGGAGGTGGAAAGATGGAGTGAAAAAGATTTTGTGTGATCGGGGCCTGAACATGCAGGAGGGTGAAAGGAGGGCAAGGAATAGAATGAATTGGAGCGATGTGGTATACCGGGGTTGACGTGGTGTCAGTGGATTGAATCAAGGCATGTGAAGCGTCTGGGGTAAACCATGGAAAGCTGTGTAGGTATGTATATTTGCGTGTGTGGACGTATGTATATACATGTGTATGGGGGGGGGTGGGTTGGGCCATTTCTTTCGTCTGTTTCCTTGCGCTACCTCGCAAACGCGGGAGACAGCGACAAAGTATAATAAAAAAAAATAATATATATATATATATATATATATATATATATATATATATATATATATATATATATATATTATTATTATTATTATTATTATTATTTTGCTTCGTCGCTGTATCCCGCGTTTGCGAGGTAGCGCAAGGAAACAGACGAAAGAATGGCCCAACCCACCCACATACACATGTATATACATACACGTCCACACACGCAAATATACATACCTACACATCTTAACATATACATATATATACACACACAGACATATACATATATACACGTGTACATAATTCACACTGTCTGCCTTTATTCATTCCCATCGCCAACACGCCACACATGGAATAATAGCCCCCTCCCTCGTCATGTGCACGAGGTATCGCTAGGAAAAAACAACAAAGGCCCCATTCGTTCACACTCAGTCTCTAGCTGTCATGTAATAATGCAACAAAACCACAGCTCGCTTTCCACAACCAGGCCCCACAGAACTTTCCATGGTTTACCCCAGACGCTTCACATTCCCTGGTTCAATCCGTCGACTGCACGTCGACCACTGTACACCACATCGTTCCAACTCACTCTATTCCTGGCACGCCTTTCACCCTCCTGCATGTTCAAGCCCAATCACTCAAAATTTTTTTCACTCCATCGTTCCACCTCCAATTTGGTCTCCCACTTCTCCTCGTTCCCTCCACCTATGACACATATATCCTCTTTCTCAATCTTTCCTCACTCATTTTCTCCACGTGACGAAACCATTTCAAAACACCCTCTTCTGATCTCTCAACCACGCTCTTTTTATTACCACACATCTCTCTTACCCTAATATTACTTACTCGATCGACCACCTCAAACAACATATTGTCTTCAAACATCTCATTGCCACCACGTCCACCTTCCTCCGCACAACTCTATCTATACCCTACGCCTCGCAACCATATAACATTGTCGGAACCACTATTCTTTCAAACATACCCATTCTTGCTTTCCGAGATAATGTTCTCGACTTCCACACATTCTTCAAGGCTCCCAGAACTTTCGTCCCCTCCCCCTCCCTATGATTCACTTCCGATTCCATGGTTCCATCCGCTACCAAATCCACTCCCAGATATCTAAAACACTTCATTTCCTCCAGTTTTTCTTCATTCAAACTTACATCCCAATTAATTTGTCTCTCAACCCTACTGTACCTAATAACCTTGCTCTTATTCACATTTACTCTCAGCTTTCTTTTTTCACACATTTTACCAAACTGAGACACCAGCTTCTGCAGTTTCTCACACGAATCAGCCACCAGCGCTGTATCATCAGCGAACAACAACTGACTCACTTCACAAGCTCTCTCATCCACAACAGACTGCATACTTGCCCCTCTTTCCAACACTCTTGCATTCATCTCCCCAACAACCCCATCCATAAAAAAATTAAACAATCATTGGATCATCACACACACTCCTGCCGCAAACATACATTCACTGAGAACCAATCACTTTCCTCTCTTCCTACACGTACACATGCCTTTCATCATCGATATAAACTTTTCACTGCTTCTAACAACTTGCTTCCCACACCATATATTCTTAATATCTTCCACAGAGCGTCTCTATCATCTCTGTCATATGCCTTCTCCAGATCCATAAATGCTACATACAAATCCATTTGCTTTTCTAAGCATTTGTCACATACATTCTTCAAAGGAAACACCTGATCCGCACATCCTCTACCACTTCAGAAACCACACTGCTCTGCCCCAATCTGATGCTCTGTACATGCCTTCACCCTCTCAGTCAATATCCTCCCATATAATTCCCCAGGAATGCTAAACAAACTTATACCTCTGTAATTTGAGTACTAACTTTTTTCCCCTTTGCCTTTGTACAGTGGCACTCACTATGCAAGCATTCCGCCGACCTTCAGGCACCTCACCATGAGTCATACATACATTAACTAACCTTACCAAACAGTCAACAATACAGTTACCCTCTTTTTTAATAAATTCCACTGCAATACCATCCAAACCCACTGACTTGTCGGCTTCATCTTCCGCAAAGCTTCTACTACCTCTTCTCTGTTTACCAAATTATTCTCCCTAACCCTCTCACTTTGCACACCACCTCGACCAAAACACCCTATATCTGCCACTCTATCATCAAACACATTCAACAAACCTTCAAAATACTCACTCCATCTCCCTCTCACATCAGCACTACTTGTTATCACTTCCCCATTAGCCCCCTTCACTGAAGTTCCCATTTTCTCCCTTGTCTTACGCACTTTATTTATCTCCTTCCAAAACATCTTTATATTCTCCCTAAAATTTTATGATACTCTCTCATCCCAACTCTCATTTGCTCTCTTTTTCGCCTCTCGCACCTTTCTCTTGTTTCCTGCCTCTTTCTTTTATACATCTCCCAGTCGTTTGCATTTTTTCCCTGCAAAAATCGTCCAAATGCCTTTCTCTTCTCTTTCACAAAAATCTTCCTTCTTCATCCCACCACTCACTACCCTTTCTAATCTGCCCACCTTCCACGCTTCTCATGCCACAAGCATCTTCTGCGCAAGCCATCACTGCTTCCCTAAATACATCACATTCCTCCCCCACGCCCCTTACGTTATTTGTTCTCACATTTTTCCATTCTGTACTCAGTCTCTCTTGGTACTTCCTCACACAAGTCTCCTTCCCAAGCTCACTTACTCTCACCACTCTCTTCACCCCAACATTCTCTCCTCTTTTCTGAAAACCTCTACAAATCTTCACCTTGGCCTCCACAAGATAATGATCAGACATCCCTCCAGTTGCACCTCTCAGCACATTAACATCCAAAAGTCTCTCTTTCGCGCGCCTATCAATTAACACGTAATCCAATAACGACCTCTGGCCATATCTCCTACTTACATACGTATACTTATGTATATCTCGCTTTTTAAACCAGGTATTCCCAATCATCAGTCCTTTTTCAGCACATAAATCTACAAGCTCTTCACCATTTCCTTTTACAACGCTGAACATCCCATGTACCCCAATTATTCCCTCAACTGCCACATTACTCACCTTTGCATTCAAATCACCCATCACTATAACCCGGTCTCGTGCATCAAGACTACTAAGACACTCACTCAGCTGCTCCCAAAACACTTGCCTCCCATGATCTTTCTTTTCATGCCCAAGTACATATCCACCAACAATCACCCATCTCTCTCCATCCACTTTCAGTTTTACCCATATCAATCTAGAGTTTTTCTTACGCTCTATCACATACTCCCACCACTCCTGTTTCAGGAGTAGTGCTACTCCTTCCCTTGGTCTTGTCTTCTCACTAACCCCTAGCTTTACTGTATATATATATATATATATATATATATATATATATATATATATATATATATATATATATATATATATATATATATATATATATATATATGTATATATATATATGTTTATATATATATATATATATATATATATATATATATATATATATATATATATATATATATATATATATATATATATATATATATATATATATATTTTTTTTTTTTTTTCTTTTCATACTATTCGCCATTTCCCGCATTAGCGAGGTAGCGTTGAGAACAGAGGACTGGGCCTTTGAGGGAATATCCTCACCTGGCCCCCTTCTCTGTTCCCTCTTTTGGAAAATTAAAAAAAAAGCGAGAGGGGAGGATTTCCAGCCACCCGCCCCCTCCCCTTTTAGTCGCCTTCTACGACATGCAGGGAATACGTGGGAAGTATTCTTTCTCCCCTATCCCAGGGATGATATATATATATATATATATATATATATATATATATATATATATATATATATATATATATATATATATATATATATATATATATATATATATACACATACATATACATATACATATATATATACATTACACACACACACATATATATATATATATATATATATATATATATATATATATATATATATATATATATATATATATATATATATATATATATATATATATACATACATAGATATATACATATACACACACACACACACACACACACACACACACACACACACACAAATTGCTATTATTACATAATCAATCCTACAAGAAATTTATTATAAATCAATATCATTTTAAAAATAAATATTTGACAACATTTATTCCTCACATTCTAAGTAACCTGCCAAATTCAACATTGATACCCCTCATGATGACACAAAATACTTGTCAAAGGTCAGCCATGAAAGGAGAAGTGGTGGTAGTGAAAGTGCGCATCATGCTGGTGCACTGGACCTGCGTCATCCACACTCATACAGTTGGGGGTCATGGCTGCTGGGGCTCTTTAAGGTGTGGCCTTCACTTTGAGATCAATTGCTGTCACTCCTAGTTAAAGCATGCCAGTGCATCTACTTCACCTTTTAACCCTGATACAACAACCTTAAACTGTTTTACATTCCATAACATAATATGATATGAGCTTCAAACCCTGTGCTTTTTAATCTACTCACCCAATCTAAGATAGCATCAAACTTAAGAAAAAAGCTCTTCACCATGTTCAAACCATTACCACTTTGCACTCCCAGGCACTCACTTTTGTCTCATTTACCTTATATTATTCAAAACACATCAAATTAAAAATTTTTTTACACAGGGATGGTCAAAGAAAAAAAAGAGAGAAAGAAAGAGCAACAAACTCCACATAGGTGAAGAATACACTTCAAAGTCTGATAAAGCAGAAAATATCAAAATGCAGGTTAAAAACTAAAAATCTTACACAATAGAACAGCTACTGTAAATGCAACAGGGAATACAAAATATGGCAGAACCTCTGAAAAAGAAGTCCAGTCAATAACATTAAAGCCAACCTAACCCAGTCTCAGCAGCCATGACGGAGGTCTCGCCCAGCTACATAGAGTCTCTCGCAGGGCAGACACCACCTAACATACGAATACACAACAATCTGCTACTATATAAAGTATGAAAATTAAAAAATTAAAGAGTAGCCTTAGATAATCCTGTTTCAACATGTATTACAATTAATGTACTGGTGTTATTCACTGTATTCTGTATTCAATCCCCAAAGCTAACCATCATAACTAAGAAAGAGCCTTATATATAAGTACAGACACTGTCCACCAGTCATGATTCAAAATGAAAATATATATATATATATATATATATATATATATATATATATATATATATATATATATATATATATATATATATATATATATATATATATATAGTATCATTAAATTTTAGGGAGAATAAAAAGATGTTCTGGAAGGAGGTAAATAAAGTGCGTAAGATAAGGGCGCAAATGGGGAGGTGATAACAAGTAGTGGAGATGTGAGAAGGAGATGGAGTGAGTATTTTGAAGGTTTGTTGAATGTGTTTGATGATAGAGTGGCAGATATAGGGTGTTTTGGTCGAGGTGGTGTGCAAAGTGAGAGGGTTAGGGAAAATGATTTGGTAAACAGAGAAGAGGTAGTAAAAGCTTTGCGGAAGATGAAAGCCGGCAAGGCAGCAGGTTTGGATGGTATTGCAGTGGAATTTATTAAAAAAGGGGGTGACTGTATTATTGACTGGTTGGTAAGGTTATTTAATGTATGTATGACTCATAGTGAGGTGCCTGAGGATTGGCGGAATGCGTGCATAGTGCCATTGTACAAAGGCAAAGGGATAAGAGTGAGTGCTCAAATTACAGAGGTATAAGTTTGTTGAGTATTCCTGGTAAATTATATGGGAGGGTATTGATTGAGAGGGTGAAGGCATGTACAGAGCATCAGATTGGGGAAGAGCAGTGTGGTTTCAGAAGTGGTAGAGGATGTGTGGATCAGGTGTTTGCTTTGAAGAATGTATGTGAGAAATACTTAGAAAAGCAAATGGATTTGTATGTAGCATTTATGGATCTGGAGTAGGCATATGATAGAGTTGATAGAGATGCTCTGTGGAAGGTATTAAGAATACATGGTGTGGGAGGCAAGTTGTTAGAAGCAGTGAAAAGTTTTTATCGAGGATGTAAGGCATGTCTACGTGTAGGAAGAGAGGAAAGTGATTGGTTCTCAGTGAATGTAGGTTTGCGGCAGGGGTGTGTGATGTCTCCATAGTTGTTTAATTTGTTTATGGATGGGGTTGTTAGGGAGGTGAATGCAAGAGTTTTCGAAAGAGGGGCAAGTATGAAGTCTGTTGGGGATGAGAGAGCTTGGGAAGTGAGTCAGTTGTTGTTCGCTGATGATACAGCGCTGGTGGCTGATTCATGTGAGAAACTGCAGTAGCTGGTGACTGAGTTTGGTAAAGTGTGTGAAAGAAGAAAGTTAAGAGTAAATGTGAATAAGAGCAAGGTAATTAGGTACAGTAGGGTTGAAGGTCAAGTCAATTGGGAGGTAAGTTTGAATGGAGAAAAACTGGAGGAAGTAAAGTGTTTTAGATATCTGGGAGTGGATCTGGCAGCGGATGGAACCATGGAAGCGGAAGTGGATCATAGTGTGGGGAAGGGGGCGAAAATCCTGGGAGCCTTGAAAAATGTGTGGAAGTCGAGAACATTATCTCGGCAAGCAAAAATGGGTATGTTTGAAGGAATAGTGGTTCCAACAATGTTGTATGGTTGCGAGGCGTGGGCTATGGATAGAGTTGTGCGCAGGAGGATGGATGTGCTGGAAATGAGATGTTTGAGGACAATGTGTGGTGTGAGGTGGTTTGATCGAGTAAGTAACGTAAGGGTAAGAGAGATGTGTGGAAATAAAAAGAGCGTGGTTGAGAGAGCAGAAGAGGGTGTTTTGAAATGGTTTGGGCACATGGAGAGAATGAGTGAGGAAAGATTGACCAAGAGGATATATGTGTCGGAGGTGGAGGGAACGAGGAGAAGTGGGAGACCAAATTGGAGGTGGAAAGATGGAGTGAAAAAGATTTTGTGTGATCGGGGCCTGAACATGCAGGCGGGTGAAAGGAGGGCAAGGAATAGAGTGAATTGGAGCGATGTGGTATACCGGGGTTGACGTGCTGTCAGTGGATTGAATCAGGGCATGTGAAGCGTCTGGGGTAAAGCATGGAATGCTGTGTAGGTATGTATATTTGCGTGTGTGGACGTATGTATATACATGTGTATATGGGTGGGTTGTGCCATTTCTTTCGTCTGTTTCCTTGCGCTGCCTCGCAAACGCGGGAGACAGCGACAAAGAAAAAAAGAAAAAAAAAAATATATATATATATATATTATATATATATATATATATATATATATATATATATATATATATATATATATATATATATATATATATATATATATATATATATATATATATATATATATATATATATATATATTCCTATGAGTCCACAGGGAAAATGAAACCCGTTGACTCATAGGAATATCTTGATCACGCGCAAAATTGTGATCCTTTCCAATATATCTATCCATCTATCTATCTATCTATCTATCTATCTATCTATCTATATATATATATATATGTATATATATATATATATATATATATATATATATATATATATATATATATATATATATATATATATATATATATATATATATATATATATATATATATATATATATATATATATATATATACCTGGGAATAACGGAGAAAGAATACTTCCCACGTATTCCCTCCGTGTCGTAGAAGGCGACTAATAGGGGAGGGAGCGGAGGGCTGGAAATCCTCCCCACTCGTTTTTTTTTTCTAATTTTCCAGGAGAAGGAACAGAGAAGGGGGCCAGGTGAGGATATTCCCTCAAAGGCCCAGTCCTCTGTTCTTAACGCTACCTCGCTAAGGCGGGAAATGGCGAATAGTTTGAAAGAAAGAAAGAATATATATATATATATATATATATATATATATATATATATATATATATATATATATATATATATATATATATATATAAAAGAAGGAATAGAGAAGGGGGCCAGGTGAGGATATTCCCTTAAAGGCCCAGTTCTCTGTTCTTAACGCTACCTCGCTAACGCGGGAAATGGCGAATAGTTTGAAAGAAAGAGAAAGAATATATATATATATATATATATATATATATATATATATATATATATATATATATATATATATATAAATAAAAAATAAATCAGAGATAACATTAATATTTGTAAATGTTTTTTTTTTTTTAACTTAAAATTCAAAAAGATGCGAAATAAAAGCACACATCCTTCTGTTATATATATATAAAGGACTCAATCCTGAGTCAATGGCCGGTGCACATAACGAACAGTAATGTCGGGGTGCGTTGCTATAAACTCCGTAACCAGTGTGTTTGTGTCAGTTGGAGGCAGCTGTTGGACTTGCAGGGGTTGTATCCTGCGATGCACAGTCTGGGATCTGACCTCCCGTGCCATGATGGCTGCCCGACGCCTCTCGAAGGCGTACTGCAAGTGTTTCAGAACTACCTCCAGTTTGGGTCGTGCTTCAGGATCATATCTTGTGGCCTCTCTAATTGTAGATACCACGCGTAAGCGGCGTCTCTTATAAACTATTTGAAGTATTCTAATAAGGAGGACGGCATATGAGAAGACATCAGACTTTCTTGTGCTAGGTTGGCCACGCTTCACCTCAGGAGCCATCCATGGGTAATCCTCAGGCTCGCTCTCGAGGTCATTAGTCACCTCCTCGAAACATGCAAGTCCCAGATCGATGATGTTCACTCTGGGTGACTGCGGATCGCCGCTCACCACCACATTGTTAGGCTTTAGGTCATTGTGGATGAGTCCTTTGCGGTGTATTTCAAGAAGCCTTTGTCCAACCATCAGTCCCAGTTGCAGGAGATCGTAGCCATCTGGTCCTTTGCCTTTAATGATATCCTGGAGAGTGTATTGGCCGCAGTAGGTCATCAAGATGGCTGGTGGTTCCTCGGAATAAGCCAACAACATTGGGACTCCTCCAGCTCCTTCCAGCAAAACCATGTATTGGCTCTCTCGCATGAGACGCTCATCCTCAGAAAAGTGAGACACCTTCAGAACGGCCAGTTCGTCATGCCACTTGACGAGGGAGGCAGTCCCGTTCCCACCTTCGCCCAAGGTGGCCAGGCTTTCGGAAACAAGCAGTTCCAATGCTTTTCGGTCGATCCAAACTAAGGTTGGCAAGTAGTGAAGATAAAGAATTAGAGATCATTAAACTCTATGGCCGTGATTTCTTCCAGCTCAAGAGCAGTAAATATGGTGGACAATTCAGTTTACGGTGAATGTACCTAATTCTGTATTGTATATATCATATTGTACTCTACGTGTTTCAAGAATATATATATATATATATATATATATATATATATATATATATATATATATATATATATATATATATATATTAGTAAAAGAGAAGAGAGGCATTTGGACGAGTTTTGCAGGGTAATAGTGCAAATAGCCTTTTAGGTTGGCTTTGGATCCACCATTGAACGTAGTTTGGAGGATTTGGGGGATCAGGTCAATAAGGTTAAGTTCACTACAACCTCATATTCACTAACGTGTATCTTCACTACCAGCTTATTTTCGCTTAATTATATCTTCACTATACCCTCTTCTTCACTACACAGTTATTTCTACCATACCATCATCATTGTACTCCCTGATGTTCACTAAAAGTAGTTCTTATCTTCACTACATAATCATTTTGAATAAACTTTACTCTTTAATAACCCTTATCTCTACTACATTCGTATCTTCACTACAACCTATCTTGACAATATCCTTATCATCACTATACTCCTCCTCACTACACTCTCATCTTAACATCACCTTCTGTTTACCGAACTTAGTTTAAAGTCTGACTTGAACGTAGCTTGGGAAAGTTTGTGTTCCTCATTGTGTTACTCCCTTATTATCATTGTAAAGGCAATTGTCACCACTCCCTAACTAAACCCTCATCGTCACTACACTCTCATCATTATAATTACTTCTTGATATTAAATACAAAATTTTAACATATATATTTCTCTTCACCACAGAATAATTTTCATTGCATCTTAATCTTCATTACTCCTTGTTTCAGTTACATCCATAATTTCCATTCATTCTTATATCTTATATTAGTTACATCTTTACAATATCTTTATATCTTCTCTGTTCCGTCTTTTGGAAAACTGAAAATGAGAGGGAAGGATTTCCAGCCTGCCGCTCCCTCCCCTTTTAGTCGCCTTGTACGCCACGCAGGCAATACGTGGCAAATATTCTTTCTTCCTTATCCCCAGGGATAACAGCATCTGGTGTTCCCAGACGGTCACCCATCCAAGTACTAACCAGACCCAACGTTGCTTAACTTCCCTGATCGGACGATATATATATATATATATATATATATATATATATATATATATATATATATATATATATATATATATATATATATATATATATATATATATATACAAGACTGAAAATAATGAATTTCCCAAATAACAAAAATGGAGGCGTCGGGGTTTGAACCCGGGTCCTCTCGCATGCCAAGCAAGTGCTCTACCACTGAGCTACGCCCCCAAGAAATTTTTCTGGGACTTAGTATTATATGAAGCACTGAGATTACCACGGCAAATTACTGTGTGACCGACCGTTGCCGACTTGCCGGCAAAATAGCCACAGGGTAAAATCTCCATGTTGTTGTTGTTGTGTTTTCCTCTCAATTTTCCACGAAGAAATGAGTTTTACTTTTTTATTTTCGTTGCAATAGACTAGAACTAAGCAATAGACTGGAACTAAGCAATAGACTGGAACTAAGCAATAGACTGGAACTAAGAAATAGACTGGAACTAAGAAATAGACTGGAACTAAGCAATAGACCGGAACTAAGTAATAGACTGGAACTAAGCAATAGACGGGAACTAAGCAATAGACTGGAACTAAGCAATAGACTGGAACTAAGCGATAGACTGGAACTAAGCAATAGACTGGAACTAAGAAATAGACTGGAACTAAGAAATAGACTGGAACTAAGCAATAGACCGGAACTAAGTAATAGACTGGAACTAAGCAATAGACTGGAACTAAGCAATAGACTGGAACTAGGCAATAGGCTGGAGCCAAGCAATAGACTGGAACTAAACAATAGACTGGAACTAAGCACTAGACTGGAACTAAGCACTAGACTGGAACTAAGCACTAGACTGGAACTAAGCAATAGACTGGAACTAGGCAATAGGCTGGAGCCAAGCAATAGACTGGAACTGAGCAATAGACTGGAACTAAGCACTAGACTGGAAGTAAGCTGACCTGGTATGAGGTCAGAGCCCTCATTATCATCCTTGCTAACTACCGGAAGCAGATTAAGTCGTTCCACAACCGATGTCCGGCCCATGTTAACTCTGATGTGCCCAGCAGTTGGAGGAGGATCGCCAGAAGCTTCTGGAAGATTTCAAGGACGTCTTGGTGGACCTGACCCTTTCAGATAAGGTCGAAAACCCCAATTCATTGTGACGATCTTCACTATAACGTTGGACGAACATACTGAATGTTGCACACATGTGATGCAGACAAAATGAAAGAAGAAAAAGACAAAAAATAGGTCTGTTGTGGGTCTCGAACCCACGACCTTAAGTGTGTCAGACTCACGCTCTACCACTGAGCTAACCAGACAATAGAAATAACGTCTGTTTCTTCAATTTGAATTAATGAAAATCTTTGCGAGGCAGCGTTTAGAAAAGAGAGATGTCTTTGAGCAAATCTATATGCTTGGCTCCTTCTTCTGTTCCTCATTATCGAAAGTAAACATACTGAAGGATATATATATATATATATATATATATATATATATATATATATATATATATATATATATATATATATATATATATATATATATATTTTCTTTCAAACTATTCGCCATTTCCCGCGTTAGCGAGGTAGCGTTAAGAACAGAGAACTGGGCCTTTGAGGGAATATCCTCACCTGGCCCCCTTCTCTGTTCCTTCTTTTGGAAAAATTAAAAAAGAAATAATGAGAGGGGAGGATTTCCAGCTCCCCGCTCCCTCCCCTTTTAGTCGCCTTCTACAACACGCAGGGAATACGTGGGAAGTATTCTTTCTCCCCTATCCCCAGGGATATATATATATATATATATATATATATATATATATATATATATATATATATATATATATATATATATATATATATATATATATATGTTGTATGGTTGCGAGGCGTGGGCTATGGATAGAGTTGTGCGCAGGAGGATGGATGTGCTGGAAATGAGATGTTTGAGGACAATGTGTGGTGTGAGGTGGTTTGATCGAGTAAGTAACGTAAGGGTAAGAGAGATGTGTGGAAATAAAAAGAGCGTGGTTGAGAGAGCAGAAGAGGGTGTTTTGAAATGGTTTGGGCACATGGAGAGAATGAGTGAGGAAAGATTGACCAAGAGGATATATGTGTCGGAGGTGGAGGGAACGAGGAGAAGAGGGAGACCAAATTGGAGGTGGAAAGATGAGTGAAAAAGATTTTGTGTGATCGGGGCCTGAACATGCAGGAGGGTGAAAGGAGGGCAAGGAATAGAGTGAACTGGAGCGATGTGGTATACCGGGGTTGACGTGCTGTCAGTGGATTGAATCAAGGCATGTGAAGCGTCTGGGGTAAACCATGGAAAGCTGTGTAGGTATGTATATTTGCGTGTGTGGACGTATGTATATACATGTGTATGGGGATGGGTTGGGCCATTTCTTTCGTCTGTTTCCTTGCGCTACCTCGCAAACGCGGGAGACAGCGACAAAGAAAAAAAAAAAAAAATATATATATATTGGAAAGGATCACAATTTTGCACGTGATCAAGTATAATCTTATGAGTCCATGGGGAAAATAATAACGATAAGTTCCCAAGTGCACTTTCGTGTAATAATCACATCATCAGGGGAGACACAAGAGAGAAATATAACAGTCAGTTGATATACAACGAACAGACGTAGCTAGGACGCCATATGGTAAACATGTGATTGTCCAAGACAGACAACAAGCGTATCATAAACTTATTATGTGGACAAGAAGGTGAATTGTTTACAAATTTTATCAACATTAAAGTTATCCAATTTGTATAGACCATCACTAATATTAAGATTATAATTCTTTGTGTATTCAGAAATAGAAGATTCAGTGATATTTCTCGTGGTACTGGAGTTAGAGTTAATAACTGAGATGGCATTATTAACTCCAGTACCACGAGAAATATCATTGAATCTTCTATTATTAAATACACAAAGAATTATAATCCTTAAGGAAACATGCAACATGGCGGTCAAAATAAGCTGCAGGAATGAAGTTTACGAATGGAATATCAGTGAGACGAACTACTTGATGAATGAATGAAGTCATGATGAATGAATGAAAATGTATAGTCATGATGAATGAATGAAAATGTAATAAAGTCATGATGAATGAATGAAAGTGTAATAAAAGTTAAAATGAATGAATGAAAATGTAATAAAGTCATGACGAAAGAATGAAAATGTAATAAAGTCATGATGAATTAATGAAAATGTAATAAAGTCATGATGAATTAATGAAAATGTAATAAAGTCATGATGAATTAATGAAAATGTAATAAAGTCATGATGAAGTAATGAAAATGTAATAAAGTCATGATGAATTAATGAAAATGTAATAAAGTCATGATGAAGTAATGAAAATGTAATAAAGTCATGATGAAGTAATGAAAATGTAATAAAGTCATGATGAAGTAATGAAAATGTAATAAAGTCATGATGAATGAACGAAAGTGTAATGAAGTCACAGTTTAAAAGGACAAAATATGAATGGCAGCCAGGGAAGAGTGACCCAGTTAAATGGAAGGGTTAAAAAGTTCGCGTTATATGACAAATTTTGACAGATTATACAAATTTCCTTTCCAGTTATAGAACTTGATGGTTGTGGTTAGTTCTAGAGACAAAGTTTAAAGGTTTGTGTTTCACAGATGCGCCACAAAGGATATCGTTAAATTAACTGACATTAAAATTCGTCAATTAAGTGAATCATTTTGTACAATAGCTGTAATTTGACAGAGTTAAAAGTTTGCAATTTCATTACAATTCTAATTCAAAAGTTTGAGTTTCAATGATGGTTTGCACAAGCTTAACGTACATTAGTTGTGTTTATATGACGTATCTTAAAGGACTCTGGTAAAATAACGCAGCTGGAAGGTTTACGTTCAAATGACGGTGTTTAAATGTTGATTGATGAATGGTAGATTTAAATGGATAGATTTTAAGTTTGCGTTTTCATGAGCGACTTTAAACCTTGTGGTTGAATGTCAGAGTTTAAAGGTTGGTATGTACAATGTTGACCAGATGGCGGTAGTGTGTAGACACAGTCATACCAGGTCGTATTTATCATCATTAAAGTCACCTTCCTTACTTACGTATGACGGACAGGAAATTCACTGGTTCTTGATTGTGCATCAATTAACGTATCAGATAATGGTACAATGTTTGCCTGGTGTTGCATATATCACGTCTGGTGTTGAAACACAAGATTGCCAGGTGAGTTTGGGAGTGGATGATAATGTAAAGATCAATATTAATGTGGGAAATCTTGACCCGCCATCACCAGACACAACACATGTGGCGGGGGGAGGGACGTCACGATGCCCCGCCTCCAGCTCATCTTTTGTGACCGTTATGTGGGTTGCCCGTTTTCTTAACCTTATGTGTTTGTATCGTGTCTTTTAGTTACTTGTACACACACACACACACACACACACACACACACACACACAAGCCAGGAAACTTAAAGACAAGATGGAACTCAGTGGCACATTCATCCACTGTGATAAATCCAGGTAAGAGAAGGAGAGAAGTTGTGTATACAACCACCACAATGTAAGTAAGATGTAGCTTCATCATCAGTAAACATACCTGGTGTTGTAAACCTCTATCATATCGCCCATTACAAGTGTTGTTATCTTCATCATAAGGCAGGAGTCTGAGGCTGGCTATCCATGTTGTCATCTTCGCTCAATAATCGTGGAGAAATGTTTGTACGTTCTAATACAGTGATCAATATTGTACGTCATAATGTAAGTGGTGTGTTAGGAGTAACTATAGTTGTAATATTACCTGTACGTCATAATGTAAGTGGTGTGTTAGGAGTAACTATAGTTGTAATATTACCTGTACGTCATAATGTAAGTGGTGTGTTAGGAGTAACTATAGTTGTAATATTACCTGTACGTCATAATGTAAGTGGTGTGTGAGTAACTATAGTTGTAATATTACCTCTTCATTCTTGCTACATGACACCAAGTTGCCTGTTAGTCTTATTACGTACATTAATACACTTGGCTTTACATCTCTACTAATGATGACACCTAAATCCTTCTCCTGCCTTGATAGTTTTATTTCCACATCTTAAGATGATACTGTAGTTTGCCTGCTACCTTGTGTACACAAACATATGTCTACGGTGAATATCACTGTACAACGATAACCTGTTAAGATCTTCCTGCAATATCATAGAAATCTGTTTAACTCGCAGACACGATTTCATTGCGTGTAGGAAAAATTTGATATAAATCTAAAGTTAATTTTTCAAAGAGAAATACAGAACTAGACAGTTCATATCTATTGTATCATATATCATTTCACCAGATAAAGACACCATTATAACATATTGTGTAACTAATATATAGCATGATTCATGTACAAGGACCATCTTCTACACATGATGACCAATATTTCACAACCATAACAAAATGATCAAGCCAGTGTATGTAATGTCCTTCCTTTTCCTCAGCTCATTAGACATTTTCCGTGACCCAACCTTATGGTATGTGTCCCCTTACTTGTGACCTTGTTGTACGGTGGAGTAATGCTTGACCTGCTATACTGAGTGAGGGACACACACACACACTGACACAAGCCATTATTCGTTAAATTGACAAAAATGAAGAGATAAATTTCTTGAAAGATATGTCAAGTCTAGTGATACGTCGACTTATGTACATTTTAGGAATCATTTACAAATTCAAAACATAAAATTCATATGATGGCAAAGTGTGTTTAGATAGATTTCTAACTCTTAATGTTCTTATCAGTTCAGTCCAAGGAAAAAAAAACATGACAAATAAAGGCAGATAAGAATGTGTCATAAGACCAGAGCCCCTGCCCAGCTGGGACTTGACCAAACATAAACAACCACTTTCTTATAGACGAGTAGTCAAGGTTCTGGGTCTTGACCTGCAACATAATATATTTTCTCTGATCATCACAGCCACACTCCCGGCACACATCAATAAACCCTTCCCATATTCCTCACTTCCTTATAAACTCGTCCCTGTAGTCAACAATTATGAAACCTAAACCGACCAACAAGCATTACGTTGTTCAACAATGTAAACCCCAGCTCGGGTGAGCCTTAGACACTCTTACGTTATATTGTGATGGACGAAGGATTTACTACCCAAGTAATGTATTACACATTTACTGATTCTAACAACTTATCACTGATTACCGTTAAATACAGAGGGCAAAAATATATTTTACTTGTGGACTTGTAGTGAAAATACATGGGACATCGTATGCAAGCTAAACATTTGATACGATAATGAATAAGATTTCATAACTTTTCTGGAGCACAAGGTAGAGAAATATATGTAACGTGATATCGTTAAGATTAACATATCTAACATAAAGATTTCTATTTTGCAGATAAATGTTTTACATGTAGAAATCAATAATATTTTCAATAACATAAAGATAATTGCGTCAGTATCTATGTTGCAGGCTTCTTATCCGGGTTTTATACACTGAAAAAAAGTATTATTTAGAGAAAAGTAATGTAATTATTATTAACACAAGGTTCAAGGATTCTAAGTTATGAGTTTCTACTCTTCATCCACTGAGAAAACTTTGAAAAAACAGACTTTTATTTTGTGTGATGAGGACTAATGAAAGATTATTTACGTTTTTCTTAAGAATGTTCATTATGAGTCAAATGAAAGTATTTTGTTAGATAAAAAACTTTCATCAGTAACAACGAGAGATAAACAATCAATATTCATAAACTTTATCTTTGATGAATTAAAGTTTATCAAATGACAGATAAAGATTATTATACACAATTTCCAACAATCTTATTGACATCATAAAACCAAATACGATTCATATATTTTTCAAATCATCAAAAGTAAAACGAAGAAGCCGTCGGGAGGTGACTTGTTAACCCCGGTTTAAACATAGGCGGAGTCCGGTAACACTTCTTGAATAGCATGTGGAAGACAGAGTAGAGTGGCTAGGCTCAGAAGCATGTTCTCCACTTCAAGTGACTAATGATATGTTAAGACAACACAAACCACATACATCGATTGTGAGGATGGAATCAGGGATGAAACATCTATAACTAGAAAGGTTAAAGATACAAAGATGGTGAAATACCTTGACCCGGGATCAGTAGCACCTGTGGCAATGGACACACCTTTGTGATGCTTGATCACTTACAACTGATCAACTTTAATACGAAAGTCTTAGGTATTGTCCCTCAGGAAAACTTTTTATAAATATTTATAAAACACATATATATGTTAGACATACGCTATCTCTAGAATATATCTTTACCGGGACGTGTAACACTTGTGTGGATAGACACAACTTTGTAATGCATGATCCATTACACGAAATGAACTTCACTAACGAAGAGTTATACAACGCGTCGTTGGAGAACATTAATCAAATACCTATACAGAATTTTTATGTAAGATAAGAGGCATTTCTAGATAGTAAACATAAGAAATGATGATGAAAGAAAAGGGAGGTAGAGGTATATATTTTGTTAAAAGATGAAATGCTCCTGCATTAAACTAGCTCCTTGTGTTCTACTTTCACTTAGATACCCACATGACAATGTATTCTGTTCTTTAGAACCATAAATGTTTATGTTTTTAACACGTTTTATCATTTCTTATATAATATTAAGGATTCTGGCTTAAAGATCTTGGTTCTGAACAACCATTATAATGCAACACAATACACAATTATGATAAATAAATCATTTATCACAATGACCATTATGTTTGTACCACATTCTCTAAGTCCTCAGTCACGTTGGTTAATATCGGTGCTGTTTCCTGTTGGGCGGGACAGCGCCAGAAATGGATGAAGGCAAGCAAGTATGTATATGTATATGTCATCCATAAGATAAACATTTATCATTGTATGAGGAAAGCATCTTGGTTGTGCGATTAATTTCATTATTTCTCTTCAACAATGAACATCACCCTGGTATAGTGAACATATGCTTGATATGATCCTGTAAGCGCCAGCAGGTCAAAAGCATCTTCAAGTAATGTAAAGTGTGTAGTGAAGTGTAGTGAAGATGGCTCTTAACCAGACCCGTGAGTGAACAGGATGGCATGTGATATTGTCAAGGGAAACAATGTCGGCGTTTTGGTTTATTAATAAGAAATGTTATCATTCCCTTAACACAGTTACCAATCCCCACCAGTGGCATAATTATCACTTTCATGAATAAATTCACTGCAATTTTGATCACTGTCATCTTTACCATTCATAACATACAATTATTTTCACCAATCTAACTTATCATTACTGTACATTACGTACATTACAGCAGTAGTGATCTTTCGTGTGTGATAAAAGATGGTGACGTCTTTCCCATACACATATCATTATCAAATATTTACCTTACTCTACATAGCACACTACACTTCCCTATCAAAACACACGCCTCTTCCTATCCTCAAGATTATCATAACTACCCTACATTTTAACAGGATTAACCATCCTTGATATGCACATATTCATGCCTACCACATGTATTATCATAACTACCCTACATTTTAACAGGATTAACCATCCTTGATATGCACATATTCATGCCTACCACAAGTATTATCATAACTACTCTAGACAATACAAAAACATAACTACAACCAAACTATATTACTCATCCGGGATATTAAGAGAACATGTCATCAACCATCTCTCACTAAAACAAAAACAGATCATCCATCATCATGCGCACTGTGTACAAACACGTTCATCGTGTCCTGCCAAAGATTGGATCAACAAAACCTAAGGAAATGCTGCTCATGCTCCTGGACCGGCTACCATGGCGCAGTGGATCCACCTGGTCATTGGTTACCCTCCCATATTTTGCACCGGTATTGTTGTACCTTGTGGGTATGTGCAGGTGTGTGTTTCTCTCATGTCTTCGTATGGGTGTTCGCCTGGCACTTTACACCATCTGGGTCATTGTAGTCACCTGCTTCGTTCTCGAACAGGAGTTCTTGAGCCTGATGGAGCCAGTGGTAGTGAGCACAATAAGATGGCTCGTAGGTCTTGTGTGGAGAGTTGTGAGGAATATCGTGTGGGAACTCATATTGCAGGTGACTATGTTCCTCTTAGTGTTCATCATCTTCGTGAGAATGGTGGTGGAGGAGGTAATGGTTCCCATCATTAGAAGGGTTGACTACGCTGTGCAGGTCACACAGAAAGTCCATAGAATATTCTTGGATGAGATAGTTGTGGTACTTGTCGTGGAGGTGGCAAAGATGATGCGCACTGGCATTCCTGTAGTCATGGTAAAGATGGTCACAAAGGTCAGCATCTCTGTATGGTCAGTTGTGTTCAGAGAAGCAGTGATCTTGGAGACTATGGCACAGTGAATGCCAACAACACCTTCACGATCCTTTCTCTCCTGGGGACCTGCCTCATCGAGGAAGTCTTCATCGTTGCAACACTCAGGTTGATTTTCTGTTATAGACTGTTGACTGGAGGCGCCGTTGTAGTAACAGTTTTGAGCTGGATTGCTGAATATTTGGTACGATCATCATGGTCCTGCACACACTGGTAACCGCCGCCATAGTACATCTTCGTCCAGCAATTTACCTGATTCAAGTGACGTCGAAATTGGGTAAATACGTAGTAACCTTTGTGAAAGTGGTCAACAGCAGAAGAGGGTGTGTTGAAATGGTTTGGACACATGGAGATGATGAGTGAGGAAAGATTGACCAAGAGGATATAAGTGTCAGAGGTGGAGGGAAGAAGGAGAAGCGGGAGACGGTGGTTAAGTATAATAAATAAATAGTTTAAAATATTCTTTTATTTTCTTTTAAACTATCCGTCATTTCCCGCATTAGCGAGGTAGCGTTAAGAACAGAGGCCTGGGCCTTTTTGGAATATCCTCACCTGGCCCCCCTCTGTTCCTTCTTTTGGTAAATTAAAAAAAAGAAAAAAAATATCATCGCTATTATTATTATTATCATTATTATTATCATTATCATTATATGGTTATTATTATCATTATAATTATAATTATTATCATTGTTTCTATTATTGTTATCATTAGTATCATTATTGTTGTTGTTGTTATTATTGTTATTATTATCATCATTATTATCATTATCAATATTATTATTATCATTATTATATTATTTTCATTATTATTATTGTTATTATTATCATTATCATTATTATCATTATCATTATCATCATTATATTATAATTATTATTATTGTTATTATTGTTATCATTATTATTATTATTATTATTATCATTATTATTACTATTATTATGATATTATTATCATCACTATTATCATTGTCATTATCATTATCATTATCATTATTACTATTATTCTTGCTTTGAATAATGTATGTGAGAAATACTTAGAAATACAGATGGACTTGTATGTAGCATTTATGGATCTGGAGAAGGAATAGGATAGGGTGGATACAGATCCTCTGTGGAAGGCAAGTTGCTAGAAGCAGTGAAAAGTTTTTACAAAGGATGTAAGGCATGTGTGCGTGTGGGAAGAGAGGAAAGTGATTGGTTCCTAGTGAATGTCTGTTTACATCAGGGGTGCGTGATGTCTCCATGGTTATTTAATTTGTTTATGGATGGGGTTGTTAGGGAGGTGAATGCAAGAGTTTTGGAAAGAGGGGCAAGTATGAAGTCTGTTGTGGATGAGAAAGCTTGGGAAGTGAGTCAGTTGTTGTTCGCTGATGATACAGCACTGGTGGCTGATTCATGTGAGAAACTGCAGAAGCTGGTGACTGAGTTTGGTAAAGTGTGTGAAAGAAGAAAGCTGAGAGTAAATTTGAATAAGAGCAAGGTTATTAGGTTCAGTAGGGTTGAGGGACAAGTCAACTGGGAGGTAAGTTTGAATGGAGAAAAATGAAGAAAGTGAAGTGTTGTAGATATCTGGGAGTCGACGTGATAGCGGATGGAACGATGGAAGGGGAAGCGAGTCATAGGTTGAGAGAGCGAAGGTTCTGGGAGCGTTGAAGAATGTGTATGTTGGAGGGAAAGAATATTATCTCGAAGAGGAAAAATGGGTATGTTTGAAGGAATAGTGGTTCCAACGATGTTCTATGGTTGCGAGATGCGGGCTATAGATAGGGTTTTGCGGAGAAGGGTGGATGTGTAGGAAATGAGATGTTTGGGGACAATATGTGGTGTGAGGTGGTTTGATCGATTAAGTAATGAAAGGGTAAGAGAGATGTGTGGTAATAAAAAGAGTGTGGTTGAGAGAGCAGAAGAGGTTGTTTTGAAATTGTTTGGTCACATGGAGAGAATGAGTGAGGAAAGATTGACAAAGAATATATATGTGTCAGAGGTGGAGGGAATGAGGAGAAGTGGGAGACCAAATTGGAGGTGGAAGGATGGAGTGAAAAAAGATTTTGAGCGATCGGTGCCTGAACATACAGGAGGGTGAAAGGCGTACAAGGAATAGAGTGAATCGGAACAATCTAGTATACCGGGGTCGACGTGCTGTCAATGGACTGAACCAGGGCATGTGAAGAGTCTGGGGTAAACCATGGAAAGTTCTGTGGGGCCTGGATGTGGAAAGGGAGCTGTGGTTTCGGTGCATTACACATGACAGCTAAAGACTGAGTGTGAACGTATGTGGCCTTTGCTGTCTTTTCCTAGAGCTACCTCGCGCGTGCGGTGGGGTGGGGGGGGGGGGGGGGGGGGGGTCATTTTCATATATGGCGGGGTTACGATGGGAATGGATAAAGGCAGCAGGTATGGATATGTACATGGGTATATACGTATATGTTTGTGTATGTGTTTGTATGTATACGTTGAAATGTATAGGTATGCATTTGTGCGTGTGTGGGCGTTTATGTATATACGTGCGTATATGGGTGGGTTCGGCCAC
Source organism: Panulirus ornatus (assembly GCF_036320965.1). Lineage (NCBI taxonomy): Eukaryota > Metazoa > Arthropoda > Malacostraca > Decapoda > Palinuridae > Panulirus > Panulirus ornatus. Next base: position 2,760,024 of record NC_092277.1, on the reverse strand, counting down.
TCCTTCGTCTGTTTCCTTACGCTACCTCGTTAACGCGGGAGACAGCGACTAAGTATCTTGTGAGGCAAAGGTGAAGATTTGTAGAGGTTTTCAGAAAAGAAGAATGTTGGGGTGAAGAGAATGGTGCGCTAGATGAGACTGGTGAATATGTTATGTACTTCAAAATGTTACAGAAGACTTAAGAAATCTAATGAAACATACAGTGTTGTTCTGATAGATCATTTGTTTATAAGGACTATGTATTGTGTTGGACTTTAATGGTTGTTTAAACCAATGCGTTTCAGCCAGAATCAGTAAAGATTATAAGAAATTCAAAAAAGTGATAAAAACATAAATCTTTATTATCATAAATAATAGAACATATTCTCCTCTGGGGATTTAAAAACAACACAAGAGAACTAGTTTAAGGCAAGAGTATTTCATTTTCGTAACAAACTATATACTATTACGTCCCTTTTCTATCATAAATGTTATGTTTACTTTCAACAACTGTCTTGTATCCATAATAAATATTCCGTATAGAGATTTGTTGAATGTTCTCTAGCGAGGCGTCGTTGTATGAGTCTTTGTTATCAAAGTTCATTTCATGTAATGGATCATGCATTACAAACTTGTGACCATCCACACAAGTCTTACACGTCCCGGGTAAAGATATTTCCTAGATATGGCGTCGATCTAACACAGATACGTCTTCTGTAGATATTTGTAAAACATTCTTCTGAGGGACAATACCTAAGACTTTCGTATTAAAGTTGATCAGTTGTAAGTGATCAAGCATCACAAAGGTGTGTCCATTACCACAGGTGCTACTGATCCCGGGCGGGTCAAGGTATTTCACCATCTTTGTTTCCTCAACACTTCTAGTTATATATGTTTCATCCTTGCAATGAGTATTCATTGTTCGTCATTTTCTTCATCCTTATCATAGCATTAATCAGTTGAAGTGCAGAATACTTAACTGAAACTGACTACTGTATTCTGTTTGAGACATAATGCTATAATGGGTGTTACCGGACTGCGGCCGTAAGTGGTTATGGTTCACATTCATGACCTTTAGGTGATAGCCCTTAAATCCCACAACATATATACATCCTGTTATACAACTGTTGTTACTGTGTGACGTATGTATGGTGCGGCTTGATGACCTGACCTGCTGATGATGTCATTAAGTCCAACATGTTGCAAATATCGTGTATGTGTATGCTTCTCCGAATGGTAGACATTCTGGTTTAATGACATTACTTGTTAATAGCAAGTACATTCAACAACAGATAAACATACTTACGTGTTACAGAGGCCGTATGATAAGGGCCCAAGCCAGGCAAGGACCTGACGAATCTGTAAACAAGAAATGACCAGTTAGGCAAGATCAGAGAACGGCTGTGTAGAGGCCAGGACCCGTATAGAAGATGAAGAAGAAGAAGAAGAAGAAGAAGAAGAAGAAGAAGAAGAAGAAGAAGAAGAAGAACCAAACTGTCAGGTGAAGAGCTGCCTAATGTGACACAAATCATAAGTACTAAGAGAAGACTTGGTGAACATGTGAACAATAACATAACTGTACAGAAAATAATAGTTTCTGAGAACATGTTGTAGTACAGCGCAGACCTGGTGACTCTCACAACAGATAATCAATTTGATCATATTCAGAATACATGATTATGTATCCAAGTGTCATGATGATTCATAACAATTGTATACAGTAACTTACAAACATTGTTTCTCATGACACAAGATGATCCAGCCTTGACACACGACCAACTACACACAGCACTGAGCTCCGCCACGTTGAACTCTCCACTAACTACCACGAACCTTCCTCCTCCTCCTCCTCCTCCTCCTGCTCCTCCTCCTCCTCCTCCTCCTCCTCCTGCTCCTCCTCCTCCTCCTGCTGCTGCTGCCGAGAACATTGTGTGTTGACCAGCCAGCCAGCCAGCCAGCCCACACCTCCTGTATACGTCAGGCTGGTCAACAGTAGACGGTCTCCTCCCAACACCGGTCACGACGACTCTTACCTGAGTGACGAAGGCTGCCACCACCGTAGCCAGTGAGGTGTTGGTGGTACAGGGTGTGTGTCTTCACCTGTTGCTTAGGTTTCCCAGGTGTGGTCGGGCAGGCAGGCAGGCAGGGGCCCCAGGTGGCCTGGGTAAACAGCCTTAGTTAGGGATTGGTTCTTGACTCCAGCCCAATCTTGCCACCGCCGACCACACGTACCAGGTGACACACATCATTTGGGGCACCAAGATGTTTCCCGGGATGTCACAAAAGGAGAAAAAGTCAACGTTAACCTTTTCAAACGAAGAGCTTCAGCAGAGTGTCATACAGCGGCGTCAAATTGAAGATTGAGTTACAAAAGCAAACTGAAAAAATAGAGAAGAAAGATTTCATTTTTTTCGTGATATTATGTGAACTACTTAATAGTTACTCTAACTATATCAAAGGTGTTCGTGTTTGTCCTATTGTGATAATGTCACCACTTGTCTTGATCATAAGCTAAACTAATCTATTGAGTCATTACCTTCTACTCCCTAAACATTCACCAAACGGTTGATTCAAAATATTGTTAGAAAAATGAAGCTGTCTTTTTGTTAGAAAAAATATGAAACATATGAGAAAATATAAACTTAGAATATCTTCGAATATTCGTTGACGTTAGATAGATTCCTCTCCAAATTATGTCAACCTAATTCAAGTCAGATTTCAGATTACGTATAAAGGAATATACAAAGGAATTCATACAACATCATAACACTGGCACCTTACGAAGCTGCCTGTAATGATGGAAGAGATCAGAAGGTCATAGATCAGTGGGGTAGGAGGAGACACACATACACATGTTTCAGAGAGAATAACCTGTAAACTGTGTATGTAACTCAGGAGACGCAAACAATATGAGTGGAAAATCATAGGCGAAATATCTGTCGAGTCTATCCTCAAAAATCTTTCATCTACTCTACTTGGTATATCATTGCACATGTTGATAATCCTGTTAAGATAAAGTACTTCGCCTCATTCGAGGTAAAACGTTTTCCGACCAGTTGTAATCATAACTACGATTACAATGAAACAAACATATCCTTAAGTACTAACATGGTTGAAATTGAAACTGAAACTGAGATATTTCATTGATAATATGTACAACAAAATGACGGAGTAGTGCACTACCCCACCCTCATCTTTGTCATCCCTTTTTGGGCTTACAAAAGTTGTAAATATCTTAACATTAGTGCACTACAGAAATTACATTGCATTATCTACAGTAATATAATTACAATACAACTAGTTTTGACATGTAAAGATAATGTAGTCTAGGATAATAATAAAGTCATACCCTTGGGGCAAAATGTTTGTATATTGCAAGGATTATTTTAATCTTTCTATTATTAATTGATCAACAAATTTGTTCTTATAGAGAAGTGACGTCACTATTCCTATATAGTTGGATTTGTCCACATTGTAATCCATAATGCCACAATGCATCCCTCATAGTTGACCCAGCCCTCCACTTATCTGCCAATAATATGCCAACCTTCGTCTCATGATGGCAGTATCAACAGATGGTAAGTTAGTGCCGTAAGTTACATTGGTGATCTGTAACACAAATAATGATGTAAACTCTCACTACCTTTGGTTATCACTTCTCTTCTTGCATGTTCCCATTCTTTTCTTTATCTTTCCATTTCTTTCTTTATTGTTCTTATACTTTCATTACTTATGATATCTCTATGAAGTTTTTCTGCAGCTTTCTTGGCCAATTTGTCAGCCATTTCATTCAACTGAATCCCCACATATGATGGAACCCATACAAACTGCACAGTACATTCCATTTCTTGCATTTCTATGACCAGTTGTTTATAGATATTAACAATATGAAAGTTACCTGGATGTTTACACTGTAAGGCTCCAAGTGCACTTCTACTGTCAACAAAAACATACATGTTTACACATCTCTATAACAACCTGAAGTCCTTCACTAACTGCATGAAGTTCAGTCAGCGTGGACGAGGTGTTGTTACTAATTATTTTACAAACTGTTACATCTGCATAACATTGATTGATAAAATATTCCCTTATAAAAAAAGGGTATTGATTGAGAGGGTGAAGGCATGTACAGAGGATCAGATTGGGGAAGAGCAGTGTGGTTTCAGAAGTGGTAGAGGATGTGTGGATCAGGTGTTTGCTTTGAAGAATGTATGTGAGAAATACTTAGAAAAGGAAATGGATTTGTATGTAGCATTTATGGATCTGGAGAAGGCATATGATAGAGTTGATAGAGATGCTCTGTGGAAGGTATTAAGAATATATGGTGTGGGAGGAAAGTTGTTAGAAGTAGTGAAAAGTTTTTATCGAGGATGTAAGGCATGTGTACGTGTAGGAAGAGAGGAAAGTGATTGGTTCTCAGTGAATGTAGGTTTGCGGCAGGGGTGTGTGATGTCTCCATGGTTGTTTAATTTGTTTATGGATGGGGTTGTTAGGGAGGTAAATGCAAGAGTTTTGGAAAGAGGGGCAAGTATGAAGTCTGTTGGGGATGAGAGAGCTTGGGAAGTGAGTCAGTTGTTGTTCGCTGATGATACAGCGCTGGTGGCTGATTCATGTGAGAAACTGCGGAAGCTGGTGACTGAGTTTGGTAAAGTGTGTGGAAGAAGAAAGTTAAGAGTAAATGTGAATAAGAGCAAGGTTATTAGGTACAGTAGGGTTGAGGGTCAAGTCAATTGGGAGGTGAGTTTGAATGGAGAAAAACTGGAGGAAGTGAAGTGTTTTAGATATCTGGGAGTGGATCTGGCAGCGGATGGAAACATGGAAGCGGAAGTGGATCATAGGGTGGGGGAGGGGGCGAAAATTCTGGGGGCCTTGAAGAATGTGTGGAAGTCGAGAACATTATCTCGGAAAGCAAAAATGGGTATGTTTGAAGGAATAGTGGTTCCAACAATGTTGTATGGTTGCGAGGCGTGGGCTATGGATGGAGTTGTGCGCAGGAGGATGGATGTGCTGGTGTGAGGTGGTTTGATCGAGTGAGTAACGTAAGGGTAAGAGAGATGTGTGGAAATAAAAAGAGCGTGGTTGAGAGAGCAGAAGAGGGTGTTTTGAAGTGGTTTGGGCACATGGAGAGAATGAGTGAGGAAAGATTGACCAAGAGGATATATGTGTCGGAGGTGGAGGGAACGAGGAGAAGAGGGAGACCAAATTGGAGGTGGAAAGATGGAGTGAAAAAGATTCTGTGTGATCGGGGCCTGAACATGCAGGAGGGTGAAAGGAGGGCAAGGAATAGAGTGAATTGGATCGATGTGGTATACCGGGGTTGACGTGCTGTCAGTGGATTGAATTAGGGCATGTGAAGCGTCTGGGGTAAACCATGGAAAGCTGTGTAGGTGTGTATATTTGCGTGTGTGGACGTATGTATATACATGTGTATGGGGGGGGGGGTTGGGCCATTACTTTCGTCTGTTTCCTTGCGCTACCTCGCAAACGCGGGAGACAGCGACAAAGTATAATAAAAAAAAATAAAAAACCACCACAACCCGCTTGACCTAACACTAATCTATCACAATATATGTGTACAACATTTCGTCTGGGTCAACTGTTTATTTTTTCTAAAA